>NC_027749.1:16812899-16814947 GCF_000695525.1 Brassica oleracea var. oleracea | reverse complement strand
CGTGGATGTCGTCTGCGTCAATGTTTAATAAACTTGCATTTTCTCTAAAACTATAAAGACTTTTTAACATTTTCTTGTTAATTCATGTTTATTAATGAGTATTTCGGCTACTGAATGAATTTTATAACTTAATTGGTGATATTTATGATGTTACCAACATTCACGTAAATTAAAGTTTCTAACTGATCCGAGAAGACTTCCGTGGAAGTCTTCTACGCTAGTTTTTAAGTCTTCTACGCTAGGTTTTGAATAAATTGTATTTTTAAGAGTGATAAGTAACTTCAAGATATGTAAAACTCATATTTTCAAAATATGCTTTCTCCCTTACTTTTACTAAATTTGACTAAGTTTTTCAACACAAACTTATAAAAAATATGATATGCTTTGACTAGTTACTATTGTTTGTTTTCATCTCTTAAGTATTATTGTTATAGACACTAATGATGATTATTGTTATGAGTTGGAATAAGGGTTAAAATGCTTCTTAAAATGTTGTATCAATATGAAGCTACCAACGTTCTTGTTTATTAAGATGAGAAAAAGGCCATTGGAGTTTATTATTGCATATGAGAGATCCAAAGATAAGAAAAAGGCTATTGAAGTCTATTATTTCATTGATTCGTAAATGTGTAAATACATTGTTAGCACATGTATTACATCTTGGGAAACATTATTACTGATTTTACAAAAAATTCACAACTAAAAGAGTAGACATGCAAATTACAAAACAGACCACAAACAAAACTATTATAGATCATTCCTCTACAAAGACAAGCTTGGACTCCACTTGATATGGAAGAAGACTTCGTCAGAAGAATTCCAGGAAGTCTGGAAGTCGTCTGGAAGACTTCTTGGAAGTCGTCTGGAAGACTTCCTGGAAGTCGTCTCGAAGACTTTCTGGAAGTCGTCTGGAAGACTTCCTGGAATTCGTCTAGCATTATATTTTAGACGACTAACAGGTAAGTCGTCCCATAAGTCTTCCAGATCTGAAAAACCTGTATATCAAATCCAGATCTGAAAAACCTGCATATAAAAAAACATTCAAATGGGTTAAAAACAGAGAAAATTAGTGGAAGATTAGATAAATCTACTTTTATAGAACACCCAAAAATACATATCTAAAATTAATAAATCTACCTTTAAATGAGTGAAAGATGAGTACCATCTGATTAAAAACCTGCAAAAAAGATAGATTAATAAGAAAAACATGAGATAAAACTGAAAAATTCATATAAAGTTTGGTGTTTTCAAGTCAAAGAGATTAGAGTGGGTTTGGAGAGTTTTAGTTTGGGAAAAAAGTAAGAACTTTATACAACAAGAAGTTACCAAATGAAGAAAAATCAGACATAAAAACTTACCAAAACGCTCATATCTATTATGAAAGGGAGACTTCGTCAGAAGACTTCCTGGAAGTCGTCTAGTGCATTATATTTTAGACGAGTAACAGGTAAGTCATCCCAAAAGTCTTCCAGATCTGAAAAACCTGCATATCAAATCCAGATCCGAAAAACCTGCTTATCCAAAAGCGTTCAAACGGCTTAAAAACAGAGAAAATGAGTGGAAGATTAGATAAATCTACTTTTATAGAACACACAAAAAAACATATCTAAAATTAATATATCTACCTTTAAATGAGTGGAAGATGAGTACCATCTGATTAAAAACCTGCAAAAAAAGATAGATTAGTAAGAAAAACATGAGACAAAACTGAAAAATTCATATAAAGTTTGGTGTTTTCAAGTCAGAGATTAGAGAGAGGTTGAAGAGTTTTAGAATGATGAACATTACATTTTTGTTGCACGCATTTGAGAGGAGGAGAGAGAATGTGTAAATTTTTCTTTATATAGCGAGACAAAAAATCCAATTAGGTTAAATATTTTTGATTGAGACGACTTCCTAGACGACTTACTTGTAAGTCGCCCAGAAGACTTTAATATTTTTAACGGGAAATTAAAATATTTTTAGCGGGAAACTAAATAGAAGACTTCCCAGACGACTTACAAATAAGTCGTCTGGTTTAAATTATTTAAGCGGGAAAATAATTTTTT
>NC_027749.1:16811258-16812764 GCF_000695525.1 Brassica oleracea var. oleracea | reverse complement strand
AACACTTCATAAAATCAAATTAAACTTCAAAAATGTTTATTATACACAAAAATAAACAAGTATAGGTAAAAATTTAATTTTTCAAAAAAACATACAAGCTTTCCAAAATATAACCCTAAGAATACATACAATGCTACAACATATGTTGCCAAACCCTAGACCAAAGAATACCATGATTCACTACCTACACTCATCATCTATGTTGAAAATAATTCAATTTTTGTTATATTTTAATTTACATCACTTAAAACTGTTTATAATTACATGATTTTAATTTTTCGCTTATCAAAATATTTTTTTTTTAAATTTAAAAATTATTTTTAAGATCAGCCACACCAGAAGACTTACTTTGAAGTCGTCCAGACGACTTCCAACATCTCAGACGACTCAGACGACTTACTGGGGCTATATTCGTAAAAATGGCTTCTGTTTTTTTGTTTGGTCACAAGGGGCTGGACTGTAATTTCACAAGGCTTTTAGGTTAGTTTTGCATAGGCCTGGGCGTTCGGGTCTTCGGGTCGGGTTCGGGCCGGTTTCTTGGTTCGGACCGGTTCCTTTCGGGTCCGGGTCTTTTCGGGTCCTAAATATTTAGACCCAATAGGTACTTAGAAATTTTCGGTTCGGGTTTGGGTCGGTTCTTCTCGGGTCCGGGTCGGGTCCGGGACGGGTTGGGGGATTTAGGATCTGAAAAGGACATGATATACCCAATTCCATCAACTTTAGTTGAATATTTGTCATATATATCTAAAATTTTACAAAACAACTTAAATGAAACTATTAATAATTAAAATAAAACATTTTAAAACTCTAAATTTTACATTTTAAAGCTTTATATACTTTAAAAATGTTAAAAAAATAAGAACAAATGTTGTTAACAAAAGATATTTCAACTAAATCATAAAATAATATATATAAAATAGAAAACAAAAACATCATAGTTTTAGATATACATGTTTTTAAGTCGGATACAAATCGGTTCTTATCGGGTCGGGTCTATTCGGGTCGGTTCTTTTCGGGTCCGGGTCTATTCGGGTTGGTTCCTTTTCGGTTCCGGTTCTTTCGGGTAAAAAAATTTAGACCCAAAAGATACTTGTAAATTTTTGGTCCGGTTCCGGGTCGGGTATTTTTGGGTCGGTTCCGGTTCGGGTCTTCGGGTCCAGGTTAAAATGCCCAGGCCTAGACTTTTGCATTTAATTCAAGTTTGGGTATAGGTTTGGCGTTAAAATCAAGTTGTGGGTTTGTTTTGGCAAATTTCCCTAAAATGTATTAACAATTAATGTTATATGACCAATTGGTATAAAAGTAATGGAAAAGTCTATCTTTATTCATAACATAGAGGTTCCTTATATAGGAGATTACACCGTCATAGATAAATGGAAAAATTACAAATCATAATCTCTTGGTTATGAGCCATCCACAATCTGGTTCATAACACTCCCCCTTGGATGCTATAACCTTTTAGAGCTTGTAATGTGCTTTAATGTTGTCTCATTAAAACCTTTCCAG
>NC_027749.1:16807243-16809877 GCF_000695525.1 Brassica oleracea var. oleracea | reverse complement strand
TTTTAATGTGTGCCTTTTGAATATCAATTTTCGCATCATGTTTGGACTAGGATGGCCAATCCGGTCATGCCATAAAGTGTATATTATCGCAGGCTTTTAGCCTCTATCATACTGATCTATGCATAGTCTAGGTCAGTAGAGAATTCATGTATAGTCTTTAGGATTTATTATGGCCTTGGGCGATTTTATACATATATCTGAAGGAACTCTTTGTTTCCTTCGCCCATTGTTTCAATATGGAAACAATTCATTCTTATATCTTTAAAACTCAATAGGCTGCTCTTGCTCTTAGAGCTGGGTGAATATAAGGCATCACTGATTTCTAGATGCATACCCTTAGGCAATAATATATTAGCCTAGCCATAGTCTTCTTTCAGACTGACGATACCTGCTTTAGTACTTATATTGGCGTTTTTCGGTGTACTCATATAGAAAAATCATTCATTCATTTAATCTAAGCAGACAATGTAATAGAAATAAATTCAAGGAGATAAAAATCAGAGAAATCATACAAGCAAAGCAATCACACAAGCTTGATGTCGAAATCAGATTATCAACTTGATTCTTTTAGGCAATCATAAGTCTTATATTCCATAAGATCTTATTGATCATGTTCAAAATTATTTTCACCATCTTTATAGACCAAGTGGGTTTCAAGATTCTTCCCTTTCAGACTCTCTTTGATAGAGGTGACAAAAATGTTTGGGAGTCCTTCATATCTTAGCCCAATGGTTCCCCATTTCACATCTATGGCACACTGATTTGGTCGAGCTTTGTTGTTTAAAGGATATACCGTGGCCACTGTAGGAACCCGTTAAAAAGAAAAAAAAAAGAATGGTCGAGTATCTTTGTGGTGGTCGAGTCGCGGGCGATAAGGATCGATCGAGAAGCTTTGAAGTACGAGGTGGGCGAAGAATTGATCGTGAGTGACCATAGTTAAAAGATGTCTTAGATTGATTAGAAGGACGTTTTGGAAGCATCACATTTTTGGAAGCACGGCGGTTTAGAAGCTCGACGCTTTGGAAGAATGACGTTTCTTCAGCACGAAATTTTCCGCGAAACTTCGTATCAGCGGAATATTATTTCAAAGACATTGGAAGCAGGACGGGAGTTAAGCAGGATGGGAAGCAAGCACGACGAGATCGAAGCACGTCAGGAAAACTCGAAATTAAACGAGAACCCTAATTTCGGTATTATGGAAATTTTCGATGAAGCCGAAGGATCGGAAATATTTACGGCCAAGGTCAGAGTTCAGATTGGAGTTTATTAAAAACATTAAACTCATCTGAACGGGAGCAGAAAAATATTTGGGATTAATCGCGGATCAGAAAAATATGCAGCCAGCCATGTGGAGCACGAGGTGCCGCCGCGCATGCATCCGGAGCCATGCGAAGCGACACACTGGCTGCCACCAACCTGAAGCTGATTGGTTGCTGTCTTCTATAAATATCCCACGACCATAGCTCATTTAATCACATCCAGACCTGTCCAAACCACCTTAAAAACGTGAGAGAAAAGTAGAAAAAGAAAGCAAGTGATTCCGAGCTATTTCGAGAGTTTTAGAGAGTTTTTGAGGTCAGTTCCCTACTGAATTCGAGTCCACGCCTAGGGAAGGTTCTGTCCAAATGAATCCATCCAGGCCAGTCAGTTCCTTTGATGATCAATCGAAAGTGCTGTCCGGAGTTAGTTCAGGTCTACGGGTTCAGATCAGTCAAAGTTCTGCTCGATACTCCGCCGGGAAGTCCGAAGAACTGTCCATAAGCTAAAGGAGGTTCTGTACGAGTCCAAATCAGTCTGTCGAGGCCTGTCAGTTTCTTCATGGTGAAGCCAAGGTCTGTCGAAGTCGAGATCAGTTCTGTCCAGTCAAGTCAAGACGTCCCTTGGGTTTTGGCCAAGTCCTCTCCGATCAACCAGCTGCTTCTCGCCTAGAACACTGTGAGTTGGTTTGTTTGAGTTCCACTTGGAACTTAGGGAAGATCGAGTATTCATATAGAGTAGAATGCTCACACTGTTGCATGATAGAGTCCTTAGGGTTATTTATTAAACCGGACTCAGTTTAGCACGGGCTAGCTGAGATAAATTGAATTAAGACTAAGTTAATAACCGGACTAGGACTAAGATGACCGATTATATTTATTCATGAATCGGTATATTATGATGAATTATGACCTAGTTGAATTGGCTTAAGGATGATATGCATGTCTTGATTATTTATTACTTGGTTGATTAGTTATGATTTGGACATGCCTTAGGGATGTCCAAATGATTGCTGGTTGAGATTGTTGTTTGTGCAGGGATTATGTTAGGAGATTTTCGGCCATATAGGCTGATATCCCAGTTTGTATTGTTTAGTACTACGAGTCCTATGCCACATAGGTCGGGCTACTAGTACTGGTGGTTAATGTTCTAGACTCTTTAAAGTATTGTTTAGTTTTGGAAAAAGAGTCTTGTCTCTTAGTCTTTCCTAGAAATAGTGTGTGTTGCCGAAAGCAGGTGCGAAACCCGCCCATGCTAGGCATGTTGAGGGGTGATTAGTGTTTCCTCACCCTCGTACCCAGCGGGTTCAAGGAAACCCCTTATTCGCTGGATCGGGAAGACTCAGACGAACGGGGTCATGTCCTCTGACTGAGTATT
>NC_027749.1:16805574-16806676 GCF_000695525.1 Brassica oleracea var. oleracea | reverse complement strand
TATTGCATGCTAGGGCTAGATTGATTGTTATTTTGGGTTGTCTGGGTTAGAGTCTAGATCGCGGGTAGAGGCCGCCAGCTCACTGAGTAATATTAGATTACTCATCCACCTCTGTTGTCCTTTTTACAGGTCGCTTAAGGTAAGGATGATCGGATAGCTTGGTGCTGGACGTTAGGGCCGCCGGAGTAGATTTTCATGCCTTTTGTAAACGGTATTGTGAATTGTGTTAAGTTGACTCGATTTGGCATTAGGCCGGGCCCAGTCTTGAATTATTCAAATGTATGAATATTTCTTGAATCAATAAAAGTAATTTTTTTATATGCGCTTCATGAGTACTCTGATATTTGACTAGTCCGCTCTAACACAACGTTAGGTCGTAGTACGGGTGGGAAAGCCTTAGGCCTCGATCTAACGAAAAATGCTAACTCTAGGTACGGGTTGCAAAGCCTTGTGCCTTGACGCAGAGGGAACAGTTAGTGGATGAACTGGTCGAGGTCGTGGAGTAAATTTTGTGACTCTGACCGGATCATCCCTAACCCGTCACGTAGCACTTCCGGACCATGGTATTGGGTTGGACGGTCAGTCATGTTCTTGATTGATCGTTGGCTGGCCGGTTGGCTCATTCATCTCTAACCCTGGGTGTTGGGAGGTCGATCGGTCATGTTCTTGTTTGATTGTTGGCTGGTTGGTCGACCATATATCTAGGACGGTTCGGGAGTGTTACAGCCACTGCCTTAACCATGGCTCAAATTGGGTTGATACCCATGGCCTCTGCCATAGTGATTCCCACGGCGAAATGTGTTAGAGTGGCCATGGCCACGTCCTTTCCACCCTCCACGGCCATGACCGTGTGGTCTATCATTCTGGACGTGGTTACCTTTTTTTTTTCTTCTGTGGCCTTATTGGTATCAGGTAATGGGGTTAATCCAGAAGGTCTCAATTCATTGTTTCTCATCAGTAATCCATTATTTTGCTCAGCTAGCAATAGACTCATCCACAGACTTATAGTCCTGGATTATGGATTCTTCCAATCAAATAGGGTCTTTGGTAATAACACCGTTCTGCGGTGATCATATCTCGATTTTTAACTCTGTCCAAAGGT
>NC_027749.1:16798875-16804207 GCF_000695525.1 Brassica oleracea var. oleracea | reverse complement strand
CGAGCTGGAATGGATCGAGTCGCTTCTATCGGGTCGCGGACGTCCTTTGTTGCTTGATCGGGATCGCCTTGATCGTCGGATGCGAGCTGTCTGATGCTATCGCGAACGAGGAATAGGTCGCGTGCTGGAGCTGCTCTCGGGTCGCGAACGTCTGAGCTAGGATCAGGAACGCCTTGGGCTGAAGCTGATCGAGGACGCGAGCTGGAACAGATGCGAGAACAAGAGACGCGATCGGAGTTTAGGGTTCTTCGGATCGCCGGCTAGGGTTAGGGTTTTAGGGGTTTTCGATTTGGGCATTAGCTTAGGGATTTGGAGTTTTGTGCTGATAAAGTGTTATAAAAGTAATGGAAAAGTCTATCTTTATTCATAACATAGAGGTTCCTTATATAGGAGATTACACCGTCATAGATAAATGGAAAGATTACAAATCATAATCTCTTGGTTATGAGCCATACACAATCTGGTTCATAACACCAATGGTATTATACATTCTATTTTATTATTTGTTGAGTTGTGTTTAGATAAATAATTAATGATGTTTTTATTTAGAAAATATAAAAAATTAAATGTTTTCTTAATCCGTGTAATCAATATTAAAACTTCGTGATAGTAAAAAGAAACGGAGGAAGTATGTAACTTTTACAAAGTGAAGTTCATATTTTTGATTTGCATGTCAATTAATATACGCATATACGCCTGTTTGGTAAAGTAATCATTTGACTAATATATATTAAATGACATTATATACGTTATCTATTATTTTTCTATTTGACTTCAATTTGTTTAAATTTTAAACTCTTTAAGATTATATATATGAAAATATAAGCAAGCAATTGTTTAATAATATAACCGCATTTTAAAGGTGATATATTAAAATGTAATATCTTTTACCAACTTTTGGTCAAATATATTTTACCTCTTTAAGATGACAATATCTGGGTTTTGATTTCAGTATAACACTATATATACGGCAATTTGACCAATAAAACAGACATTACATCTTAACCAAGATCATCTAAGATAAACAAAAGATGATTTCAAAGGCAATTTTCGTATGCATATTCGTGTTCTCCTTCTTTGCTCTACATCAATGTATGCATAGGTTTCTTCATATCTTTATTTTATTTTTGTCATTGTCATGTCAGTGTTGTGTAAATGATGTGTGGTTTCAAATATAGGCAACCAAATGGAAGTTGGAGAAATAGAGAGCAAACTCGTTATTCCAAAATGTATCCATAGAAGATGTTCAGATCAAGGCTTTTTCCAAAGAGATTGTTGGTGCTGTATGAAAGATCGAACGCTCCCTTGTTTCAAAGAACAAAGCGATTGCGATTCAGATAGGCATTGTCCTCCTATACAATTAAGACTTTAGAAAATCAATGTAATATTATTATGTTTCCAAATCTATATAAATGCCATTGTCCAAACAATAAACCAATATAAATGCAACTAACAAACTATGATTTTAGCCTATTTGAAATCATGAAACATTTACGGTTCATTTGAGATGAATAAAGACAGTTTGTTCTAAAACGCGGCTGCCGTGACCGGCTTTGCGGAGTTTAAGGGATCGACGGCTCCCGGACGTTTCCATTTGGTCCAAATCGGTGAATTAGGCGGAGTTTGGAGGGTAAATTTTGATTGAAATGCAAAAAAATGAAGATAATATGAATAATATTTATGGCGGCTATGGACAGGGCCGGTCCTGAGATTTTAGGAGCATGTGGCTGTTTCTATGTAAAAAAAAATGTTTTACTATCCGGATATGAATCCGGACACTCCGTATATTCTATTTTCAGAGCGGATCCGGATCAGATCTTGGATCAAATCTGATCCCGGATAATAATTCCCAGCCCTACTTACCGCCACACCATGTTTATATCATTGTTATCTATTACAAAAACTTTAATTATATATACTAAAATAAAAAATAGACTCAAAATTAATCTCTTAGTAATTCCCGATTAAACCACAACTCTTACATTAGGTGCTATACCCAACCGGAGTGTAATAATAACGCCTAACGTGTTTTAGAACGAGGATCTCATATATAACCAAAAATTAAGTGAATCGATCAAAAAATTTATAAGCAAAATCAAATATATCTTTAAAATCTTCTTTTTGTTGTCCATACATATAAATTATAAAATGACTTGAAACTAATAACAATGAAATAATATATTAATTAAATATGAACTTATATATTTTATGAATATTTATACATGTGCAAGGGCATAGGAAAACTACCTAGTTACCTAATAAATATATAAGAAATATAACATAATATTATACTTTTACTCTTAACTTTAAAAAGTTTTGTGGGAAGTATATATCGAAGCATCCATCGTCACATTTAACTGAACGAAACAGAGAATTCAACTCCTGAAACCAAGGTCCAATGTCCATTTCCTTGGCATATTTGGCAAAACACATTTTCCATAAACTATTCAACATCCACAAATCACCACCACCACCAACAAACAAAATCCAAAACAAGATCAAGAAAATACAAAAGATAAAAAAAATCAAGAAATTAAGAAGAAGAAGAAAATCTTATAACTATCTTCTTTTGAATCTTATTGAAGACGAAAGAGAAAAATGGCAACAATGAAAATACCAATGACGGTACCTTCTCCTCGAGTCGATGCCGAGCAGCTCTTTAAGGCCTTCAAAGGTATTATCTTTAATGGTTATAAACAGGGTTTCTTGATCACATTTTAAATTATAATCTTGTGCAAATTTTCAGGAAGAGGTTGCGATGCTTCGGTAATAATCAACATCTTAGCTCACCGCAATGCAACGCAACGAGCTCTCATCGAACAAGAATACGAAACTAAGTTCTCAGACGACCTTCGAAAGCGTCTCCAATCTGAGCTTCACGGTCATCTCAAGGTAGGCCTTACAAGAAATGTTATTCATCAAGAAATATAGTTTAAACCATGCTCATTTTTGTATATGGATTAGATGCTGTTGTATCTAGATATTACATTCAAATATTATTCGGTTTTATTTTATAATAGCATCTGAAACTAGTTGAAAAGTAAAATATATAGTATATATTAATAATGAATTAATTATTATATAGATGCTTTTTCTTGGTTTCAGAAAGCCCTTCTTCTGTGGATGCCTGAAGCAGTAGAGCGAGACGCTTCAATACTGAAACAAGCACTGAGAGGAGCCGTGACTGATCACAAAGCGGTCGCTGAGATTATATGTACACGCTCTGGCTCTCAGCTTCGTCAGATCAAACAGGTTTACTTAAACACATTTGGTGTCAGAGTAGAACAAGACGTTGAATCTGAAGCTTCTGGCAATCACAAAAGAGTATGTGTTGATCTGATGAATCATTTTGACTGAGATTATGTTAGATGTTGACATGCATATATATATATATATAATAGGTTTTGCTCGCTTATTTGAACACTACACGGTATGAAGGACCAGAGATCGATGACAAGATCGTAGAGAATGACGCTAGGGTTCTCAAGAAGGCGGTTGCGAGGAAGCACAAGTCTGATGACCAGACGTTGATTCAGATTTTCACAGACCGAAGCAGGACTCACCTGGTCGCTCTTAGATCTACTTACCGTTCAATGTTCGGCAAAGAACTTGGAAAGGTAATAATAATAATCAAGAACCAGAAACTTGTTACTCAAGAAACCCTTTATAGTTTAAGGCATTATTTGATCTTGATAGGCCATTAGGGATGAGACACGTGGGAACTTCGAGCATGTCCTTCTGACGATCTTACAGTGTGCTGAAAACTCTTCTTTCTATTTCGCAAAGGTAAACCTAATCTCTCATGTTTCTTGAACTATAAGAAACAGTATTTTTTAGATGTTAAAAGCATGACAAATATGAAACTGCAGGCGCTGAGAAAATCGATGAAAGGGTTAGGAACAGATGACACGGCGTTGATTAGAATGGTGGTGACAAGAGCAGAGGTTGATATGCATTACATCGTTTCAGAGTATCGCAAGAGATACAAGAAGACTTTGTACAATGCTGTTCAGTCTGATACAAGTGGTCACTACAAAACGTTTCTCCTCTCTCTTCTAGGCCCCAACGTTTGATATATCTCTATCTATATATGTACCCAAACTTTCACGTTGATTCTTGGCGTATTTTTATGTGTATATATCAAATAATTCTTGTAAGAATGTTGAAAGGAAAATATAATACGTTTAAATGTAAGTTTCTACCAAAAAAGGGCAGGTCCAACAAAGATCAACCAAGAACTTGAGAAGCTATGTTAACTACCGTAGCTCGAGATTACTTTCTAATTCTAGCCAGAGTCGAGTTTGTGTATAGTCTGGTAAGTTTTCCATTGAGGTAAGGATGATAAGAGCTCGTTGAGTAGCTTACAAGTATACTCTTCCCAAGAGGTAATCGCGGCTGATATATTTGTCAAGTCAAGTGAATCCTTCCTATCCTCAGTGAA
This sequence comes from Brassica oleracea var. oleracea, assembly GCF_000695525.1. Classification (NCBI taxonomy): domain Eukaryota; kingdom Viridiplantae; phylum Streptophyta; class Magnoliopsida; order Brassicales; family Brassicaceae; genus Brassica; species Brassica oleracea. The sequence continues at coordinate 16,799,766 of NC_027749.1, read as the reverse complement.
GCATGAATATCCAAAAGTTTTGGTTACAAGTCCATCCTCGTCTGGTAGGAAAACTGATTTCAAGGTATTGATAGTTTCTAACTGACGCTGGGACATAGCTTTCAGCTCTTCTAAACCTTGAGCTCAGAAGATTTCCAATGGCAGAGCTGAACAACCTATTGTTCAAGGTTCAACAAATGGGAAAGAAAATAAAAAGGCTTTTGATTATTTATGAAGAAACTCATGTGAAGTCCGGGTGAGCAGCTCTCCTCCTTTAGCTATTTGTATTGACCCCATGAGTTGTTCAGAGGTATCTAGAGAAGGATCTTTGTCTTCTTGTACATGTAAACCAAGAAGATGCAACCTCGCAAAGCAGATATCAAAACGTAGGTTTTGATTAGCATCTTGATGATGACAGAACCAGTACATGTTAGCGGAAGCAGGTACATGGAGACAAAATTCAAGTGATGTGAACGACGGGAAGCAAGATTGGAATCTTCGTCATGGGATGAATCCCGGCTAAACCACATTGCAAGAGTTAATCTTTCTACATCTGTTACCTGTGAGCATCCCATCAGTTGTGAAAGTCATGTAAACAAACAAACAGAGTTTGAACCAAGCGGTTCAACAAGTGTGATTCATTGGGAAGTGTTGATAAATGTGTAAATTGAGATTTCACACTTGTTGAACCGCTTGGTTTAGAGTCTTTAGGGGAGATGAAAAAAACTCTAAACCAAGCGGTTCAACAAGTGTGAAATCTCAATTTTCTACCAACTAGTCCAATCGTTGACTATCCAAATCTCTCTAACTCTATGATCCAACACATTCGTTTAAAATCAATTAAACAATTAACAACACTTCCCAATGAATTGAATCACTGATTCACCAAATCATATTTTTTTTTTTTTTTTT
>NC_027749.1:16796392-16798795 GCF_000695525.1 Brassica oleracea var. oleracea | reverse complement strand
ATTCACCAAATCATTTTTTTTTTTTTTTTTTTTCAAAACAAAGCAGTGTTGACCTTCAGGTCCTAAAAGCTCATTTAGAGTGGTTGGGTACGAACAAAACAAACCCCAAGATTCACTTACCATGTCTTCTTCTCCACCTCAATCCCCTTCCTCTTCACCAACCATGTCCGATTCCACCTCACCTCTTCTCCGCTCCCGCCAATCTCCCCGCCGCCGCCAGCCCTTACTCGCGTCGCTCATAGGCCGAGCTTCGGGTCGGCGAGGAGCTTCGGTGGTTGTGAGAGAGACGGCTGCACAGGAGCTCGAAGACAGACGAGCCGATTGGGGCTACTCCAAACCCGTCGTGGCTCTCGATATGCTCTGGAACAGTGCCTTTGTGGTCGTCGCGGTGGTGATGCTTTTGATTTCAAAGGAGGAGGAGCCTAACGTCCCGGTTAGGGTTTGGATCTGTGGGTACGCGCTTCAGTGTCTTGTTCATGTGGTGCTTGTGTGGTTGGAGTTTAGGAAGAGGAGCATGCGCGCTGGGGATTTGGAAGCTGGGGAAGGCTCTGGTCGTGGACGTAGTCGTGATAGTGATGATGAAGATGGTGATGAGAGGATCCTCAGGTTAGCCACTCAATTCTACATTAGATGAATGCAAAAAAGTTTGATACTTTATGACATTTATCCAGACCCGACAATGCTTCTTGTCTTTCTTGTGTCATGATTATGTTGAAGAATGCTTTTTAGCTTCTGTAAGAATAAAAAAAAAACATTAGTCTATAACTCTATATTGTCAAAGTTGTTTACTTTCCTTTTCATGGTTGGAAACTACAATGTTTTAGTTTATTCTGCAGTCGTGAAATTGATGGAAGCTAAGAGCAAGCAGTTTCCGTTATCTCAGTGTCTTTTGTTGTTCTTTAGTAAAATTATTTACTAATTGATTTTTCACCATCATATTTCTCAGCGCTAAGACTTGCGAATCAATGAACACCATTGTATCATTTGTCTGGTGGATTGTTGGCTTCTACTGGCTTGTATCTGGTGGTGAAATCCTTCTGGAAAATGCTTCGCATTTGTACTGGTATGGATTTAATCTTTTCAAAGTTTCTTTATGAAAAGTAAAAACTCTTTCACCTTCTTTTGATCTCATGTTTCCTTTGTTTAGCTGATTGGTAATGACTTAATGCTTTGCAGGTTGACTTTTGTTTTCCTGGCATTTGATGTGTTCTTCGCCGTCTTTTGCGTTGTGCTGGCATGCCTTATCGGAATCGCCCTATGTTGCTGCCTCCCTTGTATTATTGCTCTTCTTTATGCGGTTGCCGGGCAGGTACAGACTTGAACATCAACCCCCCTCAATCAAATATTGACTTTCCTCTGGAAGAAATGAGATAAATAAACAGCCCTTTGTGTGTGTTTTCAGGACGGTGCATCAGAAGCAGATCTTAGCATCCTTCCCAAGTACAAGTTTCAGATGATGAACAATGGAGAAAAGCAAAGTGACGGTGGAGGGAAAATGATACCCATGGAGGCAGGCACTGACTATTCAGGAAACGAACGAGTCCTTTTGGCAGAAGATGCTGTAAGTTGTTATTTTAGAAAGTTATCTCGTGAAACTTGTTTTCAGAGCTTTCCTTTAATGGGGGTTTTTTTGTTTGTTTGTAGGACTGTTGTATATGTCTGAGTTCGTATGAAGATGGAACAGAGCTGGTGACACTTCCTTGCAACCACCACTTTCATTCGACGTGTATTGTGAAATGGCTGAAAATGAATGCGACATGTCCATTGTGTAAGTTCAATATTGTCGAAGGTAATGAACAAGACTGAAGTAGAAGAGAGTGACTGTCTCATCTATTTAAATTCTCTTTGATCCGTTTTTTTTTTTGTATAGATTAGAGACACAGAAAAATGATTCTTGTCATGTGTAAGTTGTAAAATAAATGTAACTTTGTTGTCTATCCCTTCATTTATCAAATATATATATATATATGTTTATGCCCAGTGAAACATTAGTTAGGTTTTACATTTTAAAAAAAAAAAATTAATAAGATAACCGTATAACCTCTCCATTCTTAAAAGTTAAATTTATTGTTTTTATTAAATTGTTTATATCTATACTATTAAACCAGGATCCTATTGTCTTTTTTACCTTAGTCCGCCCTTTCTTTATTAACATTTCATGTTTCATTAAAGGCAATCAAATAATATTAATAACACATCTATATTGGGCCATTATTTTCGGATCCAGCCCACTATCCACATCAGATCTCTCTTGGACCATTTGGGCCGATTAAGAAATCAGATCCAATTCTCACATTTTTTTTCCTTTGGGCCATTAAGTCCAAGTTCAAATAATTTTTTTTTTCAACCATTCTTAATTAATTTTTTTTCTTTTCTTAATATAATTTAAGCATTCATAAAAAA
>NC_027749.1:16789723-16795186 GCF_000695525.1 Brassica oleracea var. oleracea | reverse complement strand
TATAAATATTTATTAAAAGTATATAATTATTTTTATTAAATATATTAACCACATAATAAAATTAATTCATCAGAGTTATACCAACTTAATTCATTAAAAAAATAAAGTTTAATTTTTTAAACATAAATAGTCATTTAAAATGAAACACGATAAAGAAAGATAAAAAGTTTAAGTCTTTTATAAAATAAAACACAAATATATGAAATATGACGCTAAATATTTGTCAATTAAAAAAAAGAAAATAAACTCGCGCTTTGAAAGCGCGGATCAAAATCTAGTATACTATTAAAACATGATCATTTCTGTTTTTTCTCTTTTTTAATGGAAAATTAATTTACCTAAAATATCTTATTTTCTAAAGGAATTTTAACTCTCAATAATGATATTTTAATCTTTTGGTTTTGGTCTATACAAGCTAGATTTTTAATCCGGATTTTCAAAACATGGAATATTTTACGTTGTGAAAATCAAGTAAACACGTATCAATTGTTTTGCTAGAGACATTGCTCATTTTTACACATTAGAAAAGCACACCTGAGTACACTTCCCCCTTTACACTTGGCTTACCCATTTGTAACACTAAAAACATTTATATTATTAAAACTGAAATACAAATAGAACTAACCTTTTTTTTCAATAAGTTATTATATTAATTATCATTCCATTTTTAACTCAATTTAACAGCTTCATTAATAATATTATCTTAATGATACATAACATCATTAATTATATTACAATAATAATAATATTGCAGATTGTTATTTATTAGATAATCAACATTAAATTTATACTAATTATAAAAATCAAAATGTAAAATAACCAGATTTTGCATATAGTTAAAAGTTCGGTTTATTCTGTTTTACTATTGTTTATCTTACTTTCAATAGGTGAAAAGCTACATAGCCAAACACATAATTCAAAGATATAGTATATATGAACAAATTAATAACTTAAATCAAAATAATAAAAATGTATTACATATATTGCCACTTTATTTTCCACACCATATAACTATTTTACTAAATAAAACACTCTCTCTATTTCACTTAATTTAGCTAAACACATGGAAAGAAGTTTTTTTTTAAACAAAATCAGTAGGCATGGACATTCGGCTACCCATTTAGGTACCGGTTATTTCTTTTGGATATCGGATTTTTTTTGGGTTTTGAAATTAGGCATCACTTGGATATTATAAAATTATATGTGGATTTCGATTTGGGCCCTCTAGGGTTTTAGGTGGTTCGGTTCTGATATATATGAACCTAAAAATATCTAAATAACAAATGTATCTGAAATGGGTTTGGAATATTTGTACCAAAAATAACTATATTACCCGATTCAGATCCGAATACAATTAATTATATGGCGAGTTGGCGACACATCTAAAACATATAGCACTAATCATGCAAAATATATATAAATTTATAAAAACGTAAGAATCAATAGCGGGTCAATCTCTAGTACACATTAAGTTTAAACACTAAACAAACAACAAAAAACCACCTTCATAAGAAAATTGAGTAAAAATAGTTGGATGTACATTGATTTTCAACATACATTATTTTTTTCTTTATATGTTGAATAGAAAAATATATGTTAGAAGAATATCCCCCATTTTTGAAGATTTAATTCGTGTTTAATTATTATTGTTTGAAAGATGTGAAAATCATTGAGTAAATTGAAAATTAAGGATATTTTTATCCTTAAATAAATTCATATCGTAAATATAATTATGAAAAAGGAATTATTAATTGTGTTATCATTTCAATAGTTAAAATCTCTACATAATCTAGTTACTATTCAATTTATTATATTAAAACTGAATATTGTATATTTTATTTCTATGAAAAAAAATTGTTCTCATATTTTTTTTGGGTGAAAATCTCCTAATAATAGGAAGGGGATTTGTTATAATGGGTATATCTCTTTCTGACAATATTTCAAAATAGGTCTCAAAATAGATTCATTCTTAAGTTTATTATCTCGTTATTATGATTTATCAAAATATTTTTTAACTTTATAATAACTATAACTTTGTATATTTTGTTTCACATATTTTTTTTGTCACGATTTGTTTCACATATTTCTTTTATAAAAAGAAAGCATAAACCCATTATGTAGCATATGATTAGCGATTTTTAAATGCATATTTTCTGTGGGAACGTTGCAAAGTTGTTTATATATTATTTATTTTGTGTATAATATATCATAGGAAATTTCAGCGATTTATCCTCGTACATATATATTTTTTGACGATAAAATATCCATTTTATTACTCAAGATTAAAGTGGTCTGGATAATTACACCGAAATAGAACAACCAACAAAACAAAGAATCCTATAAAAAGATTGAGTGGTTCTAGTTAAGTGATCTGCAGTTCCATTTTATCCCCTATGAGTATAGAATACATGAAATCTAGAAATCTTCTATTCAGTTATTGTATTTCCTTCAACTCCGTCGAGAAATTTGCCCATCCTGAGGTTCCCCTAATATCGCTATCAAGTTTTATTAAAACTGAAATACAAATAGAACTAACCTTTTTTTCAATAAGTTATTATATTAATTATCATTCCATTTTTAACTCAACTAGAGGGTTTGCCCGGGCTACGCCCGGGTTATTTGTTTATAATTTTTTGATTATTTATAAATAATTTAAAATTAATAATCGGAAAGTGCCAACAACATTAAAGCAAATGAAAATAGATTTTTTATATTGTTGTCTTGTTGAATTTAATGTTTGATCTTCTATATTCTTTTTGCATTTTCATATCAGTTATATATTGTTTAATTTGATGCATATGTTTTTTTCTGAAACTGCCAATAAACATCATCGTTGGGTTTAACTAAAATATGATTCGTAGCAAGTTGAGTTTGTTAACTTTTCTATATTTTTTTTTATAAATTTACACACGATAGACTAAATGATGAGCTAATGAGAAAGATCATATTGAAACCTAAACAAGCTTTGGATATGAATTTATGATAAGACTAAGAAATTAATTAAAACAAACGGATCTCTATAATATTATTTGAGAAGTCAGTTTCTTATGTGTCGTCATCACCTTAATTTTCATGATGGTTAATTACATTGTTAACCTTAATGAATTTTGTTTTTGTTAATTGCCATTATCAAGATTTCTATTTTAGTTTTTATTCATATTTTTTTCTTAAACAAAAAAAAGAAATATCTATATATTTTTAAAATATGTTTTTTCTATTTTTATTTTCGTTTTTAATATATATATGTGTGTGTGTGTGTGTGTATATACAAATAATCATATAAATATCATACAGAAATTAAGTATCAAAAAGTCAATATCTTAAAAGTAAAAATATTAAAACATGTAATTTGACAACAAAAAAATCCCTTTTATATAAATCTCAACTTCATAAAGTATCTGTATATCTTTTTGTTTTTAGTTTTATTTTATAAAATCATATCAATATCATAAAAAAATTAGTATAAAAGTAAAATTATAATAAAATTATTTTATTTTAAAATATTAATTTTATAATTATTTAAAATTTACAATATGTTGAAACTAATAAATGTAATCTGTTTTATTCTAAAAATTATATTGTAAATTTAATCAAACTTATTGTTTTGAGTTATCAACTGATTATTGTAAGAGAACACAAAATTATTAAATTTAAGAAAATTATGAAAATGTAATGATTTTTATTTTTTTCCTATTTGATTTCTATTTCAATTTGATATAGTTGAAGAAAATCTTAAGTGAGAATAATTAATATTTTTTACTTCTAAGAGTATGAGATTTTAATATTATTACTCTAACAAATTTTTCATGATAATAAGTTAATACACCCACCTCCAAGCTAAACCAATTAAAAATAATGTGATAAAGTTACAAAATTTATATTTTAAAGTAATATATAAATAGTTTTAATAATGTCAAAATATTAATTTGTATTTATTATATAACAACAAATGATGTTTTATAATACATGTTTGTTTCAGTTTATATTAGTTTTTCAATTTATAATGAAAGTTTCTTTAAGTTTAGTGTTTACTAATTATCTTCTGTAAAATACTTTAGCATTTGTTGAACTTTTATTCAAAATATTTGTTGGAAATTTCTCTCATGTGAAAATATTTTTATAGTTAAAAGTATTACATTTCTAACAAAATATTACTTGAGTTTCATATACCATTATATCAAATAATTTAAATGTACCTTAATCATTAATAATCAAGAAATTAAGGTGAACCAAACTCCATACAAATGTTTTCTGGAATTGTTTTTCTATTTAAAGAATAAAAATAAAGAAATAACTAAACTTTTTAATCTTTTTAGTGTTGACTGTATTGAATGAAAGTACATATTTTCCTATATAATCTAACATCTCATTTTCAGTTTCCACATAGTAACAACGAAAACATTAAAAAAAATATATAGTACTTAAACGTTTAGAGCGTTCCGAGTAAGGTTCTTGACTATCTTGAACCGGAAAGTCTTGACGAAGCAGATGGCGACATGGCGTCTTTCTTGTGATTCTCCAGTGTACTGATGAGGATAGCTCGTCCGGGTTAGCATACTATGTGTATTCCAGTTATAAATATCAAGCAGAACTCCACTGAAACAGAGCATTCAAGGAACCGCTCTTCCTCACGATGATGACATGTCATGAAACCGGATGCTGCTTCTTTCAGTATATCTAAGCGTATCCAGATGTCTTAAGTTGTCTTGATACCAGTCGTGGTTTATTTGAAAAACAAACGACGCTGGAGCGTTTCTTAGTCTGTAAGACCTGAATCAGTCTCTTTGCCTAGGAAGCCGGCGTGAGGGAAGTTGAAGATGGTTCGGTCGAATCTTATGCAGTTAAGATGAGTATGTAATGTAACTGCAATTTGGTTGCATCCTCCATGAAAGAGGGAATCTCCACATGTCTTCAAAGTTCTAAGGTTTGTAAGGAATATATTATAATGACTTGGATGAAGCGGAGAGATTGGGGAGTTCGTCATCTTTATTTGTAGGATATAGATTCTTGTCGCTACTAAAACTGCAACACAAAGAACGCAATACAAATCAGCCTCAATCAAACAATGAAGAAAATTACACAAAAAGGCAACAAATATTTTTGTGTAATTTTGTGAAGAATATACACACAAAAAAGTAACCAAAGTAAGAAACATAATTGTAAAATGCAAAAATTCTTTCAAAACAGCCACAGAAATCGTAAAATAAAATGCCACAAATCAACTAAATCAACAATTTTGCAAGAGACAGAGAGATTAATATAGGTATATGTCAACCACATAAAATAAAATGACAAACTTAACTTACAGTAGCTCTAGTGGCCTCCGAAGGATAGTAAGTGGTGAAGAAGCCATTCAATTTGAGTATAATATCAGCTCCGCCAAGGGATTGTCTTCTAGAAGACTCGTTGCTAATACTTATTCCTGAAAAATGAAAAAGTAGCAATTCTAACTAAACCTTGATA
>NC_027749.1:16786654-16789319 GCF_000695525.1 Brassica oleracea var. oleracea | reverse complement strand
GAGCATTCAAGGAACCGCTCTTCCTCACGATGATGACATGTCATGAAACCGGATGCTGCTTCTTTCAGTATATCTAAGCGTATCCAGATGTCTTAAGTTGTCTTGATACCAGTCGTGGTTTATTTGAAAAACAAACGACGCTGGAGCGTTTCTTAGTCTGTAAGACCTGAATCAGTCTCTTTGCCTAGGAAGCCGGCGCGAGGGAAGTTGAAGATGGTTCGGTCGAATCTTATGCAGTTAAGATGAGTATGTAATGTAACTGCAATTTGGTTGCATCCTCCATGAAAGAGGGAATCTCCACATGTCTTCAAAGTTCTAAGGTTTGTAAGGAATATATTATAATGACTTGGATGAAGCGGAGAGATTGGGGAGTTCGTCATCTTTATTTGTAGGATATAGATTCTTGTCGCTACTAAAACTGCAACACAAAGAACGCAATACAAATCAGCCTCAATCAAACAATGAAGAAAATTACAGAAAAAAGGCAACAAATCTTTTTGTGTAATTTTGTGAAGAATATACACACAAAAAAGTAACCAAAGTAAGAAACATAATTGTAAAATGCAAAAATTCTTTCAAAACAGCCACAGAAATCGTAAAATAAAATGCCACAAATCAACTAAATCAACAATTTTGCAAGAGACAGAGAGATTAATATAGGTATATGTCAACCACATAAAATAAAATGACAAACTTAACTTACAATAGCTCTAGTGGCCTCCGAAGGATAGTAAGTGGTGAAGAAGCCATTCAATTTGAGTATAATATCAGCTCCGCCAAGGGATTGTCTTCTAGAAGACTCGTTGCTAATACTTATTCCTGAAAAATGAAAAAGTAGCAATTCTAACTAAACCTTGATAAAAAGGCATAAAGAAGGCTTGAAGATTTGTCTAGTAGATTAAATTTTATATACCTTCAATGCTTCAGATCTTAAAGCTGCGCCAACAGCAAGAACAGCTCCACAGTCTGTCTAGCAGTTCTTACGGCACTGAATCTCCTCTAGACTACTGTGTGAACCTCTAAGAATAGTAACCACAAAATCCAACCTTCAAGTTCGATGCTTTAAACAAAAGCTCTAGTGGAATTGAGGGCAACGACTGGAACTTATACGTTGTTGTATTGCGTTTTCGGTTTGTACCCTCTCTGTGAACTCAAAGAATCTTAGGAATGGGCTTATAGGTGATGTGAAGGATGTTGGAGCAAGAACCGTTAAAGACAGATCTTCAGATGTCAAATTTGATGCCTGCAGAGTTAAAATCTGAAACCAGAAGTAGTATGAGGTACAAAAGGACAACCAAAGACCCCACTGGAAATGCCTTCCATAGTTAATGTATTGTCACATTTAACTTTTCCAAAGAAAGCCTTCTCTTCACCATCTTCCATCCCTTCGTTTAAAGCTTTCTTTATGTAACCTTTAGGCAAACCCAGATTCTAATCCATCACTTCCATTATCTTGCTCGCTAGCTTCATCACTTCTCCTATGTATTCCAACATTGTCTCTCTGTTTTTTGAAGAAAACAGAGTACATATAAAGTTACAACCTTTGAATTCAAATTTGATTTATTTAAAAGTGTTTTAATGTTTACTTGAGGCCAGAAGTGTTGGATGGCCACTCATTTTGGTTATGGTCTAGGAGAGTGAAAACATCTTCCCAGTCAACGCTTTTGAGCTTCTCTCTAGAGTTTTTCTCAAGCAGTTCGTTGAGCAGCTTCACGGGTGTTGAAGTCTTGGACGCTTCTTCTCTCTCTGTATTTGTAGCAGTCTGAGCCCAGGTCCTTAACTTTGTTCAGAAGCTCCAGTGGAGTCCCATGGCTCACCAGCTACACAGAGAGAACAGAGTGAGACATAAATCTCATGAAAACAGAGAGATACAGCTCTATTTTTGTGTGTGTGTGTTGGAGATACGAACCTGAAAGAAACCCCATTCTTCACATGCTTTGGCGATGTCAGAGAGTGTCTTCTCCCTTTCTTCTCCATGAGTGATCGGAAACACATGGAGGCTTGGGAGAGATTCGGGTAATAGGATCGAGAGGCACGGCGCTACGATGTCGACGAAGATTTCTTCGGGGAGAGATGAGATCAGAGATGGCAGTTGGTTCTTCTGTGCCCTAATTTCGGAAGAAGACATCTCGCGATTATACAATCTACCAAATCTCGAATAAAACCCTAGCTTTTTAAGGAATCTGAACATGTATCTATCTCTATTTATATAGATATGTGATCGGATTTGGCTTTATGAGGGAAGGAGATCGAGTGTTTCAGAAAACGCTTTACGATTCAGTTTCTCAGAAAGAGGTGAGTAGAAGAATTAGAATATGCCTGGTGAAATATGCATTGAAACGGAATTGGAGAGAAGAGTAATGGAAGTCGAAAGGTAAGAGAAAGATTTGTGAAACGTAGTAACCGGAGAAGAGGAAGAGAAAGGGGATTGACGGAACGAAGAAGAAAAAGAGAAAGAGGATTGGAAATCGATCAGGAGGCTTCACCGAGACATGGACTCTCCGGACTTTCAGATTCTGATCATTATCGGGCCGATATGATGCGAGGCCCAAATGCAATGCTGCTGCGTCTGACGTGGCTCAACGGTGATTTCCTATTGGTTGATTATAATTGATGACGTGGACAGCATGAGAGGAGCCCTTATTCTGCTTTTAGTATTGTATTG
>NC_027749.1:16783103-16783771 GCF_000695525.1 Brassica oleracea var. oleracea | reverse complement strand
TAAGATGGGATATGTCTGGCTCATGACCCGTAAGAAATTGTAATGGGGAATATCTATGTTCACTAGATTGTATAATACGAATCAGTTCGGCCGCGTGCAAGACCGCGTGTCCCCAAGCTGTGGCCGGAAGCTTAGACCTCATAAGCAATGGTCTAGCTATTAGCTGAATTCGTTTTATGATTGATTCGGCCAAGCCGTTCTGTGTATGTACATGTGCCACGGAGTGTTCCACACATACCCCCATGGACATACAATAATCATTAAATGCTTGGGACGTGAACTCAGCAGCATTGGTCTCTATCATTCCGACCTTAGCATAGTAAAAGGACAGTAGAAAGCGCATGTATAGACTCTAGGACTTTCTTATAGCCTTGGCCGATCTCTATGATCTGAAGGATCTTTTTGTTTCCTTCGCCCTTAGTCTCAATATGAAAGCCATTCATTCGAATGTCTTTAAAGCTCAATAGGCTTCTCTTAGAGCTCGGTGAATACAATGCATCAGATATCTCTAGATGCGTACCCTTAGGCAATATGATATTAGCCTGGCAGTAGCCCTCTATCAGACTTTAGAGACTTTTATATCAAAAACTTTCATTCATTAAGATTCAAAACAAGTTCAAAGCAATCAAAAACATAGAAAACACAAAGCAAAGAACACAAAAACATAG
>NC_027749.1:16781753-16782147 GCF_000695525.1 Brassica oleracea var. oleracea | reverse complement strand
TATCTCCAGAGAGATTTAGGGCAGCAAAATCCAAGTTGTTGATTTTCGACATCTAAAATCATATATTTCATTCTTAGGATTTATAATGTTCTAATAATGCATACAAGACAATCAGATATATAATGCAAATTGGTCACACGACCAAACAAATATGATGCATTTAGTTCATACGATTATGCATGCATGATATGCTAACAAGCCGCACGGCCATACAATCTGAACATGCATAATGCAAGACAAGCCGCACGGCCAAGATTATGAACAATCTTAGCAATCGGTTTCTATATGATCTTAATGCAATTGGTTATTCATCTTTAGCAAGAACGATTCTAAGTGATCATGAAACCTTAATAAAACAATCAAGCAATGCATCAAGGGGTTTAGTTACTATCAA
>NC_027749.1:16778864-16781660 GCF_000695525.1 Brassica oleracea var. oleracea | reverse complement strand
ATCGCAAGATAACATTCAATTAGTTCATCAATTCAATCAACCAAATTTAAGTATGAGATTAATCAATCCTAGCAATCGGTTCTATGTATCAGATTCAAAAAATTCAATCACATAAACAATCAAATCAAATTTCGATTAGGGTTTGCATGGTATGCATGCGGCTAGGCTTTAGAGAATTATGGTTTCGATTTTAATCAAGCAATAAGATTCAATTTAGGTTATTAGGGATTGGATCTATTGCCTTAGGGTTTGGTTCTTAGGTTTTAGTTTTACTTAAACCTCAAGTCGGGTTGAATGGACCACCAAATAGAGAAGAACGCGAGCTGATCGTTGCTGTCGGGTCGCGAACGAGTTGCTGTCTGTCGCGAACGGATTGAAGCTGAGACGAGTCGCGAACGGGAGCAAGCAGCTATCGGATCGTGAACGTGCTAGCTATTGAACGGTATCGGGTCGCGTCGAGCAGGCTGAGATCGTGTCTCGCGAACAGGCTGAAGTCGCGAGCTGAGGAACGGACTGAGGGCGCGTGCTGAGATCGGGAACGCCTTGAGCATGCGGTTTTAGGTTCTCGATCAGATTAGGGTTCGTCGTCGGGTTTAGGGTTTATCGCCGGGATGAGATTAGGGTTTTAGGGTTCGGACTTTAGCTTAGGGTTTAGAGCGTAATCGTGCTGATAATGTGTTGTTAAACAAGAAATAGAATCTGTATGTTTATGTATAATTCATAAACATAAAGAGCCCTTTATATAATAGGGAATTACACCGTCATAGAATAATAGAAAGACTAAAGAAAGGAAATACAAATATGGAAAGAGTACAAATCATAATCTAATAAGGAAAAGACAAGATGCTGATTCTCTCTCTCTCTCTCCTCACGGTCGAATCTCTCTCTCTCTAGCATTGGGCCGGTTATGAACCGGACCGATTATGGACATCCACAATATGATTTATAACAAATTTTGAGTTGTTTTCGATTATTTTAACATTTTATATAGCTTATAAAGAAAAAACCATTAATAGATAGATAGATATTTGCAATAACGTTTAGTTTCTTATGCAATTATTTGGTTTTGATGGTTAGCATCGGTCTGGCTAAAACCAATGTTGGTCCGGTTTAAATATTCTTAAAGTTGTTAGGTAACTTGTGTAATATATAAAATATTATGAAAAGTATACAACCCTACAATCTTTCTCATTTCTAAGTTCGAAATTGTGTATGCTTCACACGAAAGGAGGATATAAATATACTATTGCCACCACCCTAAATTCGTCGGGTTAACGACCTATTTCCAGAACTTTCATATAGTAACAAATGTACACATTCTTTCAACCTCGTCCTAATTGCACACAATTCAAGTATATAAACTTATTACTCTCCAATCAGAAATACCGAAACCAGTTTTCACACAAAGTTTAAAAGATGAACTAAAACCAACAAATAGCGATTTGAAGTTGGGTTGGTATTCTTTTTTTTTAAAACCTAACCAATTACGACCCGAGACCCGATTTATTTAACTGGAGATATTATTTAACCGACTTTAAACCTATGGAACACCCGATAATCCGATTATGTTTCTTAAACAAATACTATATAACCCAAACCCAAAAAATCTGTTAATCCAAACCCATACCCGCTAATTAACCCCAAATAGAAATCTAGGTTAAAATCCCCAAATCGTGTGTTCCAGTTTTACAAATCGAAACAGAAAGTGAAGTTTGAGAGAGAAGATTGAACTCAAATAAAGAAGACTAAAGGCAGAGATACAATATATTTATCTGCATAGAGATAGATGTATATTTTCAGAGAAGCTGCAGAGAAGATGAAGTTTTATTAACAGATATGTAGGCTACTAGTTATATATACTAACTTTGTAAAGTTAATAATGAAGATTTGTGGGCTGGTAGTTAATGCCTTATAATTAATTGACGCGGGGCGCGTGTACGAACTAGGGGTAACGTGATTATTTTTTTAGTTTAATGAATAGAAAATGAAGATTTTTCCTTTGTCTTTCAACCTTCTTTGCGATTTGCAGACCCTAAATTCCACATTTTCACTCATTTTTCACGATTTACAGCGGGTTCGATGATCCATTCAAAGCTTTGGACGTAGTAATTTGATGATCCAAACATCACCAATTTCGATCTATGTAGATAAGCAATCAAAATTTTAAATTTGATTTTTAGGGTCCTTCATGTGTTCTTTTTGGGATTTTAAAATGTTTAATAGTGGGTTATGTCGGATTAGGTAGTTGGATCTTCGTTTGGGTCGAGATTTCAATTCAGTTTTGAAACTAATTGATACCAACTGGTTTAATATCGATTGACGTTCTAATCCATTAAAACCAACTCAAATATTGGGTTGTGTGAAAACGGGTTTTGATCTTTGTGTTTGGGGAATAATAGGTTTATTTACATATATTGTGTGCAATTAGGACGAGGTTGAAAAATGATGTACATCTTATACTATAAAGTAGACTTTAGTCTCTTTATAGGGCATTATGAGACACGTCAGCATGCAAATCGACCAATAAAAAATAGTTATTTTGCCACGTCAGATAACCAAACCTCTCGCTGTATTTCTTCCTCAACCTTCGTAGCTTATTGAGAAATTGAAAAGTCAAGAGCCTTGAATTTCTGCTCCACTCACTCAATAACTTTGGCTATTATTTGTATTTATAAGATCCGAAACACACATCTGGAATTACTGTTCGACTTCTCCTCATCTCCCACTTTTTATATCATCATCTAAATCCGCTCTAACCTAAAGCCACTGTGGCATCTAGAAATTCCAAATCAAACA
>NC_027749.1:16773635-16778764 GCF_000695525.1 Brassica oleracea var. oleracea | reverse complement strand
TGTGTTGGACTGGTGCGTCACATCCGGCAACCTTCGAATCTCTGGTATTATTTTTGGGCTATTCCGCAACCTTTAATTTCACCCCTCTATCCATCAGTTCTCAATCCCCTTGGATCTGAGTTCATATCAACCATACCGAAAGAGTGATCCATATTTTGGTTCTATCACAGGTGATCATGGGACGCACAGAATCACTCCCTTTTTGTGGTCATAATACAATGTTTCATTTTCTATTAATTTTCCTGTATATATAACTGCAACAGCAACATAACATTAACACTGATTTTTGTTTTAAGTTTCTAAATGGAGATCATTAACATATAAGAGATAAACTAAGAGAATGAAATTACAGATAGAAAGAATTAAAAAATGAGAAACCCTCTAAAACTGAATAAACCACATATAAACAATTTTTGTCAACGACGTATATAATGTAGATTAAATCAAATAAGTGATATATAGATGATAATAACACAGACCACTAAGTTATATGTTCTGGTCATCATCCAAAAAAAAACATAATTGGCAAGTTTTTTTTTTTGAAACACTTTTTAAAGGGGTGCAACATAATTGGTAAGTTTGTAACCAATTTTAGATGTAAAAATTAATTAAATTTCTTCTCAAACCACAATGGTCATATTTCTAAGAAATGGGAATCTGAGTATATATTATGAGATACAGACTAGGCAGCATCTTCACTGTAGTGGAATAAAATAATATTTTGGTAATTATAAATACCCGATGGTTTATAAACTAATTCAACTAAGTAACAAACTAAACCTATCTACTACAATTAATCTCACTCACTGAGCAGCAGCTGAGCTCAAACACCCGTTTTACCATATTCAATATTCAATGGACTTCTACTACATATATGTTTTATAAATATTATAAGCTAATAATGAATATCAAAGATTATTTTTACAGTGGTCCTAGTAGGCTATCTACTACTTTTAGAAAACTACAATACATGTGGTACTTTCTTTTTAAAAGTATATTATTTCTTGAAGTTGAGCTAATTACAATTAATGTCTTGCGTGAGCAAAACTACGTAATCCTATATATATATATGCATATCAAATAAATAAATAGACAAACACCATAAATTAACATGACACAAATCGATAAAATAATAAGATAATAAATTTTTAAAAAATCTTATGTAAATATATGGTCCCTTTAAAATTATAAATTAATAATTTATGTGTATATACATTTCATACAAGTACAAATCGGCCATTATATTGTTTTTTATATTCACAATGAAATCATATTTATATTTTCTTAACATTTAATATATTTTGATGAGATTTAATAAAATTATATCTAAAAAATATTTAAATTCTAAGAAACATATTTTATATACACCAAGTAATATAATAAAAGTTATATAAATGTTGAATTTAAAAAAAATTAAAATTAATGTATATACACTAAAATAAAATAACAATCTTATTTTAGAAATAAATATATCTTAAAACAGAAAAATCTAAAATTGAATTTTTTATAAATTAATTGGACTTTGGTATTTTATTAATTTATAGAATTTTTACTGTATGTCCTTTGATTTTCAAAAGAGATCCTCTGTACTAATATCCAAGAATAAATCAAAAGATGCCAAAATATATAATAAGAATTTTAAAATCAGTTTGTTTATATCTCAATCAATGCGCATTTACTGATTCCTTTTTTTTGCTTATATTTCTTACAATGCTTCTAATGAAATTTAAGGATAGAAGATAGCTACTAAAATAGTAGAACTAAATGAGTAAATGAGCACATAAATATTTTTAATTGATAAAATTTAAACAATTTTATAATTTTAATTTAACAAAATCATTAAAATATATTTACATATATTTTGTTATTATTTCCAAAATATTTTTAAAGAAACGTCTATTTACTTAACAATTATTTAAGAAAATGTTGTATTCCACTCAGGGCGGTTTTTATGTTTGTACACTTGTCTTGTTTGATCAGCTTATTGAAACATCCAGTGAAAGTAACCTTGTAAGGGGCAAGATGGTATGCGAATTGATTGCAAAGACACTGATCAAGTTACATCACAAATGGCTGATCCAAAACCCAGTTGGTCATGGCCCTTAAGATGGAGCTGATGAGATAAGTAGACCCCAGTCGTCTCTTGAAAGAAGAGACTAGAGATTTCAAAATGGAAGTGATGGTCATGTGTCAAGTCCCTCAGAGAATAGATACAGATGCATTCAATGCAAAGAGAGTGAGATCCAGTCATGGTTCATCAGACCTGAGTTGTGGATTCACCGCCTGTTTAGGATGATTATGCTGGAAATTTCAAAGTTGTTATCTAAAAACAAAGACAAGGAATCACGGGATTCTAGGTTACAGGGAGCAGATCAGAGCTTCCCAATATCAATTGGTTTAATGATATATCAAGAACTCTGTCCAGTCGAGCCAGTTAAACATAAGAGAAACTGGCCTACAAGCTTTTGTTTTAACTGAGATCGAGTTCTTGTAGATTCTTCAACTATTTATTTGCTGAATCACAATGTATACAAGTATACTTTTTTCTGAGGCCATGAAAACATCCATAAGGTGGATCGGTGCTCGGCACCAAGAACATTAGAAGCACATAAGTACAAGAATGCCTATCAGCCCAGCAACATAAGTGGAAGACCATCATGTCAATGTCAGCTTCTTCATCTTCTTATCATGTATTTAAGAAATATATGATAAGATGTGAAGCAAATAGAAAGAGTTGGTGAAATATAACTCACAACACTAAGTAGCTTTTCTACTATCTTATTTTAAGAAAGTCAACTTTGTCTGCACTCAAAATTTTGGTTAAACGAAACTGACATCTTATTGTTGTGAACAAGTACATATGATTAGATCCAGGAGCAATATTTTTCTCCATTACAGATGGAAAATGCTAATTGGGAAATAGGAGATAATATAAGGAATAGAGAAGAAACAAAGTAGAGATTTCAAAATAGAGTTTTAAGTTCAGAGATTGAGAGTCAGAGAATGCAAAATTTTACAGTGATGCTGATGCTCAGGTAGAGGATGAGGAGCAACGAGCGTCGTGACTACTTCAGACCACTCAAGGTTCCCCCAAATCTCGCCTTTCTCTTTGCGCCTTTGTAAAGATATCTCAGCACACCAAATCTCCAATTTCCCAGGAGCATGCACATCCCAGAAAAGTAACATGTTGGGACCAGAGTTGCTCAGTTTGTGACCGGGAAGCAAATCGTCAAGTTGTTCTTCCAGCAATCCCCAACCATAGTTGACCAGTTTGGAGGCACATAGAGTGTCCTTTAAATCCTTCAATCCCATCACCTCTCTCCACTTTATCACATTCGGCTCGTGCCACTCCAACTCGCTTGCCTGACACCACAGTATCCTCCCACCAGTTACACAACAGTACATGACATTCTCTATCACATGCCAACCCCTTCTAGGTCTGTAGGCATCCGACTTCCCTTTTTTCCATATGCCTTCCCTCGGAATATAGAGCAAACCATTACCTTTCTCATTCAAAGAGAAAACCTTCTTCTCCTCCCTCACAACGCTTTCGTGAATAACTGAAGAGTATGGTTCCTTCGGCCGCTTTGGCAGTACATCCCAAGTCTGTGTATTTGGGTCGAAAACTTCTCCCCATTTGTCCGAATTGGAGTCCTCGCACCCTCCAAAAACGTATATCTTCCCGTCCACCACGCCCGCGGCAGCATAAGCTCGAGGTACACCCATGCAGGGGAGATTGCTCCACGTATGAAACCGGCAATCGAGGAAAAATGCCCTGGACGATCGACTCCCGCCAATCATCCCACCGATTATATAGATCCCGCAACCATAAGCCACTACGGAGGATGCTTCCTGAGGCTGATACAAGTGTGGCCGGATTGGAACCAACCGATTATTTAGAGCTTTTGGGTAGAAGGCAAACCAACGAACAAACGTGTCTGAAGGGATGCTTAAACATAGGAAGATGCAGTTTTCGGTGCAACCCATAAGTGTTCGTTCTTGGTAGATCTCAGGGGAAAGCAGTAGAGAGCGTAGCCACTTGTTGACTAGAGATAAAGACGCGTGGTCAGATCTTGAGACAGTGGCGAAGCAATTCAGAAGGATATCGTCTGGTAATAACGATAACGCACAAGGCGGAGAAGAAGACTTCTTCCACTTATTCGTACAATTCCACCACATCGTCTTTTGTTTTGCTTTGTTTTGTCTATGTCTTTGATCCCGTAGCACTTTGCTGGAAATCGACATCGTGTGATGTTTCCTTTTTGGGTTTAAGAGAGAATAAAAGAAGCACTTCCTCAACTCCTATGTTATATATACACAAAAATCTCGGGATCCTATTCCTAATCTAATTCGATCCGAGTAAGGTGTAAGGAACAAATCTACAACATATTTTTGACCAAAAAAAAAATCTACCACATATCCTTCTGCTTCTTTTTTTTTTTTTTGAAAATATTGCTGCAGCCATAAAATTAATTAAATCATTCAGGTAAATAACGTGATTAACCCAAAATGCCTCTTCTGAAACATATTTTAACCGAAGAAAAAAAATCTATTTTTATCCGAAAAACTTTTATAGTGTAGACAATGAACATGACTGCAGCCATTGTGATTAAAAATATGGGTTTTTTTGTAAGATTGACTCAAAACTCAAAGTCAAACCTAAAACTAACTCATGCTTTTCTTGGATTTTTCTTTTGCCCTATTCACCCCCACAAGTTCATGATATTCACGAAAATATCATCACATTTTTTTTATTTATTTTTTTTCCGAAAATGATATTTTTACTCCCTCACCCTCATCATCTTCAAGTAATTACAAGATTGCCATTGTGATCAATACCCCAACAACCAATTTGAAGCTCTTAATGCACCTAAAATCGATTTACACTCTCTCTTTCTCACTTGTTATGAACTAAAAACAACATCTCTTTCACTTTGCCTCCATATTCATCCAAAAAACTCAAGCTTTTGATTCAAATTTTTTTATGGTTTATAGAGCTATTCAAGCATACTATTCTTGGTGGGTTACTTTCGTTTGAGATTGTGGGTGGTTGGAGAAGACTCTGTGTGCTAAGGAAGTCATCTCACTAGTTTAAGGTATGAAACTGAAATTTTTTCCAAATCTGTTTG
>NC_027749.1:16761983-16768385 GCF_000695525.1 Brassica oleracea var. oleracea | reverse complement strand
AAAACACTTAGGTAAATTTTAAAGTTTTCAAAAAAACATTTATGCATTCCAAAATCTAACCCTAAGAACACATACAATACTACAACATATGTTGGCAAAACCTAAACCAAAGAATATCATGACTCACTACTTTCACTCATCTATGTTGAAAACAATTAACTTTTGTTATATCTTAATTTATATCTCTTAAAACATATGTTAATTACATGATTTCAATTTTTCGCTTATCAAAATATTTTTTACAAAATTTTTAAATTATTTCTAAGTAAAACTAGTCCAGATAAGTCGTCTGGACGACTTTCTGGTAAGTCGTCTGGACGACTTACTGGGGTTAGAAACGTAAAAAAATTTTGGTTTTTTTGTTTGTTCACAAGGGGTTGGTTGTAATTTCAATAGCCTTTTAGGTTACTTTTGCATTTGTTTCAAGTTTGGGTTAACCTTTGTGTTTGAAATCAAGTTGTGAGTCATATTTGGCAATTTTCCCTAAAAATATACTCCGGTTGTTATATAAAAAGCATGGAAAAGACCATTATTGTATCAATGTATCGAAAAAATTCAACTTAATTTCAGTGTAGGTTTTGTCATTGATTTTTTTTTAATGTATATATGTCAGATCATATTTTCTAATGGTTTTAATGTATTTTTCAAGAGTTTTTTTTTTGGTTTCCTTGATGAAATATATCTTATCAACTTATTTACTGTTGTTATTGATAGATTTTAATTTGTTGAATAAAAAAGTTTCACAAGGAAACAAATTGCCCTTGTAAACTACGCTTGTTTTGACGCCCAGTACTTGTTTAAAATATATTCCATCTATTTCATAAAAAAAAGTGATTTTTACTTCTTTTTTTGATACACCAAAAATATCATTTTAAAATTTCAATACAATTTATTCTTATTTTCAGTTTAATAGTAATTGTAAACTGCATTAATTTTATAAATAATTTTATTTTATCTCAAATACTATTGCTTAATCAATTATAATTAATAAGAACACAAATATAATTTAATTATTTTTTAATTTATGTAAAAAATGTCAGAATGACATTTTTATTAAATAAAAAGAGTATTAAGAGAATTAATGCCACATTTATGACTCTTTGTTAGTAGTAAAACTGGCAGTGCTTATTTTGATCTCTAGGAGTAGGATGTAAGGAGTTTGATTTCCTTGTTTGCATCAAAAATATGTTTTTGTCATGACGTTTGATATGTTTATGTATGATCATCACTTATAAACTTATTAATTGTTCCAAAAAGTTATAAATTATTACTGTTTTTTATACTTTTCAATAAAATTATTATATGTAGATTTATATAAATTTTGGCTCAAATATTTTTAGAAATTAAGAAATAACATACACAATCGTAATTTAAAAATAAGTTAATTTTATCAAATTATTTGAAGTATAGTTCTAAGATATATATATATATATATCTATATATATATTTATATAGTATATTAATTTAGAGTCCTGCTTTTTATCTACTTAAAAATGTTATCACTTAAATTTGGACTTATTCACTTTTCATTAGAAATAGATATAACATTCTTTATAATTTAGTTATACAATATATATTTCATTTATGCATTATCTAATCTATATATTTAGAAACTTATTTTGGATCTAACTGTTATATAAGTCTCAAAAAAAACATTTAAGTGTTATATTTCATTTTTCAACTACTTCTAATATCTCACATCAAACAAAAAATCAACTTTATTAACATACGTATGGTCTAACCATTTTTCATGATGGGACTAAACCTATACTAACCAAAATCCTTTTATTAATCCTTTTAAACATGGTTTTAATTGTTTAGATTACTTGTGGACATTCTCATGATCAAAACCAAAAATAACCATTATGTATAAATTACAGTTGTAAGTAAGCTTTTATGATAAATAAACTATCTTATATACTTATAATCAAAATAAATATGACCAATGCTCATATGCAAACAGTCATGGGATTTGTTTATAATGTAAATGTTTGATATTTTATTAAATATTTCATATGTTCTAGATCTTTGTTTATGATGTGAAATGTCATCTATTAATTAATATATATTTATACCAATTTTATTCAAATAAAATATATATCCATCAATCCAAATCATTTTTAAAATATGATGTCAATAATATATTTAGTAACAAGAAATTATTTTTACTAAATCTTAACAATAAATTCAATAATCAAAAAATTGAAAATATTTTTGGTTGACGAATAAAAATTTATTAGAATAAAAATTTGAATATTTTGTTTAGTTAAGATAATGCATTCTTTTACAAAATCTTTTAGTAATAGTGTTTCCTAAAAAAAATTTTATTTGTATTTAATTTCTTTGCTTGTGTGGGACATGGCATTGTAACATACATATACGTGGAAGTTCTAATCTCTAATCCATTATTGCACACTGTTAATTCATATTTTCTTGGCCATAGTAGACCCAAAATTTTTTTGAAGCTCACACTTTTTACATATTAGTAAGACAAAATGATGAAACTGTAAACTCAATCTTGATTACTGTTCTAATTAGAACGATATTTGAAACTTGCACTCTTAACATTATTAAGAAAAAAGATGAAACTATAAACTTGAATCATGTATTTTATGAGTTTAAATGAGTAAATAGACAATAATAGTAATCTGGAGGAAAGTTTATACAAACCTTTAATTTTTTTTTTGTTGAGAAACAAACATTAGAAATAGATGATTTAGAATTGAGTAAACCTGAAGAAAAACAAGACTCATATATGGTAGGTATAGTAGACCAAAAATAAGAAGCATAACCATTCAGAAACACTAACTTTTTTTAAAAATCCGCGCTAAGCCCGGGTTAAGAATCTAGTATATATTTATTATTGAGACTCGAGACACAAGAAATTATTCAGTTGGTAACCTTGAAAGCAGAAGCAATGTGAGGAACAACAATGGCGTTCTTCATATCAGCAAGCCTGGTTTCATGAAAAGGCTCTTCCTGAAATAAAGTTATTTAAACCCGGACGAGCTAGCTCAACTGGTAACACCTCAGACATTTGTCTGAGAGGTCACGAGTTCGAGTCTCGGACGGGGAGAAGTGTCCAGGACCGTAACAGGTACAGACAAAGGCTGGCTCCGGACCTAGGGGGGATTAAGGCCGAAGGCCCGAACCCATCCTGGTTAAACAAAAAAAATAAAAAATAAAAATAAAGTTATTTAACAAACACTTGTAACAATAATGCTTATGTGTTATGTTAATCATGATATTAGCACACCTCAAACACATCAAGACCAACTCGGAACATTTGGCTCTCTCTTAGATGATCACCCTCTACTGCATTTCACAAGAACTGCTTCCTGAAAGCTACTAAATTCAATCAGAACAGAGTTCAATAATAAGAGGGATCAAGAGAAACAGAACCCAATGTCACCTTTTTCATCATGGCAAGCCTCTCTTTGTTAACAAGATGGTAAGTGGTTTTGTCCAACACAGGGTGAAGACTTATCTGTTTTTTTTTTCAGACACAGACAGTTCAGTTTCTAGCTTACACTAACAAAGTAACAATGTTGCCAAAAGAAGTTCAGTTGCCAGATCAGCCTCTCGTAACACCTTTTCCATAGACGAAGCTCGTTTCCATGTCTCTGGTTGTTCCCCGTTTTCTTTCAAAAAATTGTCAATAAGCTGCAGATGACCATTTCCTTTTGTTTTGTTTTCGGTATGGTCCAAAAGTTGAGGGTTTCAGTGGCTAACAATTGTTGATAAGTGACAAAAACTGCTTCGTATTATGTTATCTGAGTTTGGACCTTATGTTTCTTGAAAACGATATAATGCGATTATGTCAAAAGGTAAATCAATATAACATAAGATTAAACTCGTAATCAGATTATATTTACAAACAGAAATTATGTCAACAAAAAACGCAAATCAATATTCTTTCATCTTGTTTTAAAACACAGGAGCGCATGTTTCTACACTGGAAAAAAACTAGAGTTGCAAGTTCAGAAAAAAGGGAAAGGAAGATCAAGGTTTCTTCTGCTGCTTCTCTATATCATACAGTACACAGACATCTGCAGCTGTTTTCATCTGTAAGAATCCGCAAATCCAATTAGATACCAAAAAACAGCTTTCAATGTAGGGATTAGTGTCATATTTGGGAAAGAAGCTTTACCTGAATGATATTGACTGTTTGTTTCATGGACCAACCGAATATTGTCAAAGCTAGAAGAAGAGAGAGTGGTGAGATCTGAGTTAAAGTGGAAACTACGACCTGTAATGAGAGGAGCCATGCTTAGTAGTTGAGTAGGAAGTAAGAGCTAAGTGAACAAAAGGGAAAGAGGAGACTTACATTCACGAGGTTCTCGGTTTGGTTCTTTGCAATGAGAAGAAGGATGATATACAGAACCTGCGCGTTTGAAAACATTTTGCACCTAATAAGGACATCATTCATCTTTAAATGATTATTAACATGGAACTAAAGAGACAAATTTCAATCACCTCGCAAGAAACACAGCAATAACACATGAAAATCCGGTTTCCATAGTAGAGTCTGAAAAGCCAGCTTGTGCTGTCTTTCACATCCTTATGGCTGCTCTTCCCTGCTAGAAACGTACTGCAGAGTAGACAGTATTCAGGTTTAACAAAAAACTGCGAGGTTAGAGAAGATTTCAAGGTGCAAACGAGGAAAGAGTGAATTAGATAGAGTGTACCTGTACATCTGCAGCCAGTGACTAGCAATATCTAAAGCCAGTAATGAAAGGAAGACCAAGCTAGGCCTGTTTTTAAGATGGTAAGAAGAAATTAGTCTACTCCTTCCTAACTCCAGAGATGCTATGGAAAAAAGATACAGACAAGTATCCTCACCTGTAGACTTGAGAGAGAACCACGAGTAGACAGGCCGTGCTAACTCTATAACAAAGCACATCCCACAAAATTGTCAGAATTTATTAAACAGACAAGTATATACATGTAGAAGAACACTCACCTATCTGTGACCATGTCGAGAACAGCTCCAAACGTTGAAACTGAGTAAGAAAAGAAACAGAAGCGAGTCAAGTTCTAGCTTCCTACATAGTATAGTAATGGCATGTCTTTGATTTGACTTACAGAATCACAATGAAAAAGGAGTCTATTACATTGAATTTATAAACTAGCAATTATACAGACTCAATCTATATCAGTGCTAGGATCTTAAAGAAAAGTTTATTTCTTTTTTTTTTTTGGTGCTACAAGAAAAGACATGAGAACAGCAAGGGAGAAGAAGTTGTTAAACCTTGGTTGAATCTACGAGCGCACCAGCCATCCACAGCATCACAACAAAAGCTGTAGATCCACATTGATCAAAAAGAAGGCACCATTAAAACCATTACCGAAAACGTGAACAATCCATAATATATAAAATAAAAAAAAATCAAAGCTGACCTGAAGAAATAGAGGAGGGAGAAGAGTGTTTTGTTAGAGAAACAGACAGCAAAGGCAACACAGTTCAAGAGAACTCTCATGTACCCTGTAGCAATTCAACAATCATCACTCTCACACTAAATTAAAATAAAAAAAGATAGAAGCTTTTGTCTAAATCTCGAAAGACCCACCAACAATGTTAGGTATATAAAGGTAAACGGACAACTTCTCTGGTCTAGGTCTCTCCTTCTTCGTCATTTTTGACTTGATACACAATCAATCTCTCTACCCGATTCAACGATCCACCCTACACAGAGCAAAAGGAGTAATCTTTCTCATAACCCATCATCCGAAAATGCACGGAGACTCGAACCCATCTCCGGTAAAACCCAAAAATCTGAAAAATCGGTACAAAACAAAACCAAATCAAAGTCCAGATCGTAACAATCCTCTTACTTGGAAACAGGTTTGAGTTGTGGCGATCTTGAAGTGAGAGAAGAAGAGATCTGTAGAGAAAGAGAGAGGGAGTCAAAAAGAGGCTCTCATGTTCTTCAATGCAAATCGAATCGAATCAGATTCGAAGGTATTTCTCAGTTTTGTCAGCTTTCGACATTCAAAAAAGTGGAAATTTTCTGATTTGGAATTGTCAATAAACCCTCATATTTTTAACTTCCTCAATTTTACTCCAGAAAGATATGAATATTTTTATTTGTAATTATATTCTTGATAAAATTATATATTCTGTTATGAAATAACTTATAATTTATAGTATCGGGAAATTTAAATAAGAGTAGAATTCAATACCCGTAGGAAGCAAATAACACTTAATATGAGAGAAAGAGTTTATTATAAGGAAGAAGAAGAAGATGTAATTTGTGTACAAAAGAGTGAGATGAGTGATGGTATTTATAGTGAGCAACAATACATAAAATATCAAAGATGGTGCTTGATTTGGTAAATGAGTGGGTGATCATAGTGCTTGATGAGTAGATGATCATAGTGCTTGATGAGTAGATGATCATA
>NC_027749.1:16755852-16757331 GCF_000695525.1 Brassica oleracea var. oleracea | reverse complement strand
TTATTCCGCTGCGTATGTGTTGTATTGATGTAAGCTAAGAAAGACTATGGTAGTCTTGAGCTAAGATCTGAGTTAGCCCTCGTCTATGGGTGATGTTTTAAATAAAGGGCAATAATTTTAAGAGGTTCGGTCAGGGTATGGACCGAGCGACGTGAGGCATCGACCGCGGCCTAGTCGGCTGGGATCGGGTCATACAAATCTGGCTGTGATTCAAGGTAGCACCTCAAGTCCCAAGACCACCCCGGGAAGTATGTGGCAAAAGTTGGTTGTAAAATCGTAATATTTCTCTAGTGTAAATTATCCACCATTAAGAAGACAAAAATTAGTTTAAAAAAAAAGATAATGTTATGAAATAACTTATAATTTATAGTATCGGGAAATTTAAATAAGAGTAGAATTCAATACCCGTAGGAAGCAAATAACACTTAATATGAGAGAAAGAGTTTATTATAAGGAAGAAGAAGAAGATGTAATTTGTGTACAAAAGAGTGAGATGAGTGATGGTATTTATAGTGAGCAACAATACATAAAATATCAAAGATGGTGCTTGATTTGGTAAATGAGTGGGTGATCATAGTGCTTGATGAGTAGATGATCATAATGCTTGATGAGTAGATGATCATAGTGCTTGAGTTGGTAAAGGAGTGGAGGATCATTTCAAAGTTTATCTTATAACATATTCTTCATATTTCGCCGCAATAATTAATATTGAACCGGCAATTTTTTGGTCAATATATAATTTGAGACTCACACAAGTATTTGTTTTACTGTAAATATATAACTGATACATGGAAGCACCGTAGCCTACTGGTTAAGGTTTAAAAGTTTCTACATCCATGTCTGGGGTTTGAATCGTAGACTATACAATTTCTTGCGGATTACAGAAAATCTAAGTTTCAAATTCCGCAAAGAACGATTTATTAATGAAGACTACAGACGAAAGACTAGATCTTCATAAAGTAGGTAGTATTGTCGGTTGTTGAATCATCTATGTAATATTTCTGATATAATAAAATATTTTTAAAACTAATTTTCTAAATTATAGACTTCGGTTTATATGCATAATTTATCTTCAGGCAAAGCAAGAACGGTGCATGGTAAGAACACACTACAAGAATTAAGGTTTAACGAGCTTGACAGTTGTCATAATCTTTAAAAGCATCGATAGAAAATATTAAACGTGCATCGAGCGACCGGATGAGCAGATATGACTTGTCAAAAAAAAAACTTGCACCCAGTTCATCCTATCCCTATACATTAAAGAGAAGTCACTTTAGTGATTTTTGCTGAGGTGGCACTCATATAGAGCTTCTCAGGAAAAACGTTATAATTCTATTGGCTGGTTTTTTTGAATTTTTCTTTTTTATTTATTTTAATCAATCGTTTATGTAGACAAGCTCAAAACTATTGTCGATTTCGTTAAGCCCATATATAGCTAGGGGATAATAATTATCGATTTAATTTAGCCTTGGGTACCCC
>NC_027749.1:16755100-16755594 GCF_000695525.1 Brassica oleracea var. oleracea | reverse complement strand
GATGTAACTTTTTGTTAATTTTTTAAATAAAAAACTTGACATGCATTTTAAGTGAGTAACAAATCATTTTTTTCGTAATTGTATGTTTTTCATATGAACTTAAAGTATGTGTAGTATCAATATAAATATTTTATATAAAATGAGAGATGTAAACTAAAAATATAAGGTTAATTATACATATGTTCGGTTATCTTCGGATATCCATTCGGATTCGGGTATTATTCGTTCGGGTTCGGGTATCCAATCTCTCCTTATTCAATATCCGTTCGGGTATTTTGCTACTTCGGTTCGGATTTCAGTTCGGGTTTTTTCGGATCGGGTTCGGGTGCCACTTCGGATATCAGATAAAGTGTCCACCCCTATTAATTAAGTTGTTTGTTTTTAATAACTTACCTTTCTAATATGAATTACTTACGCAAGTTGAAATCATTAAATACGCAAATAACTTATTGACAAAATTTGTTTTTAATAACTTACCTTTCTAATATAGATTA
>NC_027749.1:16735170-16752441 GCF_000695525.1 Brassica oleracea var. oleracea | reverse complement strand
AAGTTGCAAAGTAACTTATGAATAGTTTAAATGTAAATTATCTTATTTATTTTAAACATTTTTTGCCCAAGTTATTATCACATTTATTGAAATTTTAAATGCCAATTTACCTTAATGTTTCT
Source organism: Brassica oleracea var. oleracea (assembly GCF_000695525.1). NCBI lineage: Eukaryota > Viridiplantae > Streptophyta > Magnoliopsida > Brassicales > Brassicaceae > Brassica > Brassica oleracea. The sequence goes on along the minus strand of NC_027749.1, from coordinate 16,752,319 downwards.
AAATTCTTAATTCGTTTGTAATGACTTACCTTATTACAATATAAAATCCCTCTTGAAATTTTCTTCTTAAACACACAAATTATTTTGGGACGTTGCAATTATACATATACACAATAACTGCCTCTTGATACCGAAGTTACTTTGTTCCCTCTCGTCCATGTCAAATATTGAGTACCAGTTTTTCTCCATGACTGATGCTTTCTCGCAAAGACGGTGGTATTAATATGTAAAATCCATTACTTCTAAAACTATACACTATTTATCTATATTTTAAATTTTGTTATGTCCGCACAGGGTGCGGGCTGGTCACCTAGTAAGTAATTAAATAAATAATGAGAACAACCCTGGAGCGCACTCAGGGAATTGAATTATCGAACCATGCATCATCTACTTCCATCGTTGTGACCCTTAACCTCATCCGCTTACGTCGCCAACACCTTGTGAGCTTCCACTACAAGCAGAAGCGTCGCCAACATCTTGTAAGCCTCCGCTTCTGTAGATAGGTTTTTCTCCAGTTGCTAGGCTTTTCCAAATCCACACTTCACTTACATTACAAAGTAGCGGCCTTGATGCTTCATCAGCAGGGTGTGGTACGTTCTCAGGCTGTGCTAAGAGGATATTGGTATTTAACGATCTCTAATAGCCAAGAAACTTGACGTAAAGTTTGTCTCCTGTTCTGGCGTATTCCCCAGAAAGTAAGGTCCTTCAAGATCTTGTTAACCCTTGTCTGTTCATCTCCTGTGAATACGCACTTAATACCGCCCGTTTCAATATCTTTTGGGTTCTGATTCTCATCACCGTAAGCAAATATTGACAACTTACCATAGTAACCCATATTCTTAAGGGCTAGTTTGATATTCTGATAAATCTTTTCTGGACCGAGACCACCAGGGATGGGACAATAAGCAATGTCCCAGAAGACACCTGTATCAGCCACGACGAACTCGCTGATCGGGTAAGATACAGGCATGGTTTTGAACGGAGAACGAAAAAAATAGAAGTTATGGTCCGACCGGTAGGAATGTCAAACAGGTTGATCCGTCCCATTAGAGATGGCGATTGGTACTTTAGCCCGCGGGCCTGGCCCGTAAAGTCTCACTGCGGGGCGGGTTTGAGCTTACATATCTTAAGCCCGAGATATTGCGGGTCTTGTGGGTTGGTCAATTTCGGGTATGGGCCAATGCGGGGCGGGTCGACGCGGGTTTGCGGGGCATTCGAGACCCGCGTGTCTTCTTTACCAGAGACGTTTGGCGTTCTTCTCACCGACGAAAAAGGTGAGAAATGGCAACTATGGAGGCAATTCTGGACATTCTCTTCCATCTGTTGACTAAGGTCACCACCGAACCTTATCTTCTTTATCGGTAGCTTCTCTTCATCTTTGGTCTACAACCGTACTTCTTTTCGTAGAGAGCACCACCATAGCTTCTCTTCTTCCTCGATCTACTACCATAACTTCTTTTCTTCCTCGTTCTTCTTCCTCCATCTACCACTGTAGTTTCACCTCTTCCTCGATCTACCACCATCTACCATCTACACATGTATATGATTTCTTCCTCTCAGTAGACACGAGTTAAAGTTAAATATTTGCATGTTATTTATATCACTACCCGCGGGCCTGACCGCAAAGTCCTATGTAGCAAGCGGGGCGGGTTTGGGTAGAGGTTTGGGAACCGCGGGTTACGGCGGGCTGACCCGCAAAGATACGCCAGAGATAGAGACCGCAGCGGAGCGGGCCACGGCGGGGCGGGTTGTCCCAATTGCCATTCCTACGTCCCATCCCGTCCTGTACCGCAGCGGGTTCGTCTTCGAGCAGGTCACGGCGGGTCAGGCCCGCGCGGGCTGCGGTCCTCAAAATGGCTGACCAAACCTGTACCGTAAAACATGTAGGCCTTTGCGGATCGGCCTGCGGGACATATAGTTACAAACGGACATATGGCTCCTGAACGCTTCAAGACATGATTCAGGACGCTTTATCAGTTTCATGACGCATCAGTAAGTGAGTTTAGTCGAGGATTGCACTGGATAAGACAATACACTTGTTAGTTGAAGATTTTAATTGGATCAAAACACTAGTTTATTTACTTTTGTTAGACTCTAAACATTTTAAAAATAAATTGCGAATAAGAATAATAGAAGTCAGTTAAAGATATATTGAAACCTAAAACTCCAAAATGTATGATAATGTGAACAAATGCATATAGGCAAAACTATGAAGAACCCATTGCGGGAACTATATCTTCTTCTTCGGTGGAAAGTGAGTTTTCAAATTTCTTATGATGACTCGAAGACTCGAAGAAGCTTCACTGGTGCAGATCGAAGGCGCTTGGGAGACCGGAAGCATCATCGACCCTGAAACCACTGTCACCGGAGCTACATAACGTCGAATCACCTTCTCTCTCTCTCTCTCTCTCTCTCTCTCTCTCTCTCTCTCTCTCTGTTTTAGGTGAAAGAAGAAATGGAGACTTAGGGTTGTGGGTCTTCAAAATCCCGCAGGTTAAACTGTAGCCCATCCCGCTTTCGTTCCGTCCCGCTTTCGACCCATCCCGCTTTGAACCTGTCCTGCTTTTGACCCATCCCGCTTTGAACCCGTCCCGCGAGGCCTGCAATTTTACGGGCTTACAAAATGGAGGCCCAATCCCGTCCTGCAGCAAGCTTTTACGGACCAGGCCCACGGTCCAGCTCCTTGATTGACATCCCTGGCGACCGGTGACAATTCTGGAAATATGAGGATCGAATAGAAAATGAAAGTAAAAAATAAAATAACAAGAATAAAAAAGAATGATTGTTATTTCTCAAATTTAACCAAGGAATAATTTTTTTTTTTTTTTTTTTTACAAAAAAAAAGTGAGAGCAAATGAGAAAAAAAAAATATTCCTTGTGAATGATAATTTTTTTTAAGAATATTAGAAAATGCATTATTCTCCATCATTCCTTGGTCACCATTCATACTCTTAAGTCTCAAGTTTTTGGATGGTTACTATCAAAATCGATCTTAGTCCCTTTTTATAAGCAAATATTGTTTAAACCCCTGGGTAAACCCTAAGCCCTTGGATAAACCCTAAACCCTTGGGTAAACCCTAAACCTTTGGATAAATCCTAAACTCTAAATAAAAACACTAAACACTAAAACCCTGAACCCTAAATCCTAAACCCTAAACCCTTGAGTGTTTTAGTGTTTAGTGATTTTGATTTAGAGTTTAGGATTTATGCAAGGGTTTAGGGTTTAGGATTTAGGATTTAGAGTTTAGGGATTAAGATTTAGGGTTTAGTGTTTTGCTTACGACGTTAAAAATATATATTTTTGTAATTACTACTATTTTTTATTTTTTTATTTTTATCTTTTAATTTTAAAAACATAATATAATTTGACAATATTTTGTTTCATTTTTAAAAGATATCGAATATGAAATAACACAATCCTATTGGTTGGTAAACCTAGAGGTTCACCTTAAGGGGTGAACCCAAAAATAAATCTTTTTTTCCTAGGTGAAAAGACTTGGATTACTGGATGTGTATCAGAAGATTGACCATTCACGAAATAAAAATAATTTTTTATATACTAAGTGTTTTGCCCACACATACAAGCATAAACATTTTATAATTATTTATTAATGCATGTATTACTATTTAAAAGAGTATATTGATATATTATTGTTTATGTTTTCATTTGAAAATTTATTATATTAGATATAAAAATAAGAAAAAATTATACATACATAAAAGATAATAAAATAAATAAATAAATCTTACAATTAACTCAATATTCAATTATATAAAATTAAGAATTTTACTTGATTAATATATAGTTATGTGTTTTCTTGCTTTCATTTTTAATTTTTTTTATTAAAAGATATTTTTCGGATAATAACACAATATATATAATAATTATCTTTTTATTTAAAATATATATTTTTATATTTTGGATAATTTTTATTATTAATAATTTTAATCACTTTTCTAATCAAATAAATTCTAAACCTGTTTATTCTAAATTCGTTTTTATTTTTAGCTAATTTATATATCTTATTCATTAAGGGTATAAACGATATTAACCGGTCCAACTTTTTAACGTGAAATCTGTAATATGAAAAATCACTTCGGAAATAATAGTTTAGATTCTAAATTCATTTATTTTAAATTTATTTTTATTTTAACTAATTTATATATCTTATTGATTAAAGGTATAAACTATATTAACCGGTCTAATTTTTAAGGTGAAAGCTCGAATGCGAAAAATAAAATCGAATATAACTGTATAGATAAATAGATATAAATACGTATTTTATCATTTAATACTCCAACGGTATAAATGTTACGCGAAGTGGGGGTGGGGAGGTCCTAAAGAGCATATGGATCGCAAAGCTTTATAAACGGGTTATGAGAAGATGATGTTGAGCAATCATCCATCAAACACACCATCATTACAACCAAATTTAGTATCAGAAAAACAAACGACGATAAGTAACTATTGAAGCAACTAAATTTGTAATTCCAAACTTTAGTCTTAATATTTAAATAGTCTTTTGCTCACACAAGGCGTCTGCATAGAGTGACACCATCTCCAACGGAGATCTGAGAGATTTCCACTCGCGATCGAAAGCCAATATCTTATTAAATTCTATAAGAGCCGCTCTTGATTCCCTCATAAACTCAGGAACGCTCTCTTCTTCCTCAACCACAAAACTAAACCACAAGGTGTTGTCAAATGCAATGATTCCTCCAACCTTCACCAATTTCAGAAATCTCTCAAGGAAGTTGACGTAGTTTGGCTTGTCAGCATCAGCAAATATGAAATCAAACTCCTGATTCTTCTTTTGTCAATGTGGGGAATTAATATGTATGATCATTAGTCAAACACTGGTTAAGCTTAAGGAGTAAATAATAGGAACACATGTTTTTCACTTACGTCGTTAACCAATTTGTCTAAGACCTCCATACCATCGCAATAGATGAAATTGATCTTGTGATCAACACCTGCTTTCTTCATAAACTCTAATCCCACTTCATAGGCTTCCTTGTCAATATCAATTGCAGTAATCTGCATCCAAATTAACCTTAATCAGGACCGTTGGTCAATCTTAAACAATTTGTTGAGCGCCTATGCAAATTTTGTTTTTCAAATGTAGTTAATCTGAAACCATTTTCTTGAAAACAGTTACATGTCCCAATTTCTATTTTTATTTAAAACATGCTTCACTTTTTATTGAGGTAAGTTTAATAAATAAAAAAATATATATAGTTGCACATGCTAAAGTATGAAAGATGCCAACAATATGATTATTAGCAAGAAAAAGAAACATTACGCGACCATCTTCAGGCAAAGCAAGGGCCGTGGTGAGTAGAGAGTAACCAGTGAAAACACCGAGCTCAAGAGTGTTCTTAGCGTTTATAATCTTTAAAAGCATCGATAGAAAAATGCCCTCATCAACTGGAATCACCATTTCGATTCTGCGTTTTTCATTAAAACAAGAAAAATGAAAGTATAAATACAACTACTTAGTTATATTTTAGTATTTGTATTAAAAAAACTAAGAATAATTTTTATTCCATTTCTCACACTATTTAAATAAAATTTAACAAACAGGTTATACAGTAAATCTATTAATTAATACAATTAGTTAATAAATACGGTAAATTAATAAAAAAAATATCGGTAACATGTTGGAACAATATACAATATGACATAACTCGATAATATAATAAGATAATAATATTTAAAATATTATTAGAAAATATATGGTCTCAATAAAATCATAAATTGATTAATATTATATTTTTTTGTCAACAATTATTATAATCATGTATAAAAATATTATATAAACATAAGAAATATTTTATAGTTTATTTTATATATAATGAATTTTGTCTCTACTTTTAGTTTTAATTTTAATATTTTACTGTTATTTTCTTGAATAAAACATATATTAAATATATTAAATAATCGAATAGAAATTAAATTTATAAAATTTAATCATTATATATAATATCATAAAATAATTTATTTTATATTTATCTAAATTGCAATTTTAATAAAATTATTAATAATCCTATAAGTTATAATTTATCTATAGTCCCAACATTATTAATTTATTGAGATTTTGTTGTATGATCCTATTGATTAAAAAGACGTACAAGTTCCCAAATTTCTCTTCTGTTACTTTCCGAAGCTCCTTGAGCAGCTCATGCTCTCTTGGATACGCTGACGTCTCCAAGATGTACTGTGTCAATCGAACAAAACCACAACCACATATATCAAAGATCTTCTTTTATCCAGACAACCAAACTTTGTTGATCAACAAAACTGTTATGAAATTTTTTTGAAAGAAATTATAGGATTAAAAAAACCTGTCTCAGAGCTTCGCTCTTGAGGATCCCTTTCGGAGGTATTTCATTCGACATCTCAGTCTCGTGACTGCGAGGAGTCTTCTTAGAGGTGTCTTTGTAATAAAGAGAAATGTTACGCTTTGGTCATTGGCTGGTGTGCATATATGCATGTGTTTTATAAAGAAAGATTTGAAAACACTTGTGTCATATCCTTTGTGTGGATATGTAATTTAGGCAGAAAATACTGAGCTGAAACACGCTAATATGCATATATTCTATATAAAAAATGTGAAACACACAAATTACATATGACCTCGAAAAGCTGAAGAAAATAAAATCTATTGGTACATGATCTTCCTTTTTTGGTGCACGTTGGTACTTGATCTTCCATAATGGACCGGAATTTCTCGGAAGCCCATCTCCACAAACGTAAGAAGATTTATTGAGCTTGTAATAGTCAAAAGATCAATGATGTTTAATAATACTGGGATTTGGTCCGCCCTACGGACGGATTACTAAACAATAAAATACGATTAGTATATGTCAATTTTATTAATTATTTGAAAAAATAAAATGTATTATAAATGAAAATTCATGTTATGTATTGGATAAATTATAGAGACAATTTTTTTCTTTATACTTGTTTCATATCCTTTGTGATTGTTTTCTTTGGTTTTATTTTATTTTTTGCTATGAAGTTTTATTTTATTTATGTAAGATTATATGATGATACATATGAATATGGCATTATATAAAACTTCTGATCCTTTGATATTGTGACCACTTAGTATTTAATTTTATGTATGGCTATGTGTAGGTTGTTTCATATCGTTTATCCATATTTATAAGCCAAAAGGAATTTTTCTCAGCAGTTCAACATTTTTGTATATTTAAAATCATTCTATCTTGGACATCTCCTGCATAAAATATACTACTGAGATTAAATGTTGAAACTCTCTTTTGCTATATGAAGCTTTAAAGTATTTTAATTATGAGATATTCAAACACGTTTACAGATATTCATTGTACAGCTTAATTGACCAATTCCATTTTATTAATTTGAAGGATATGTTGTAATAATAGCACCCTTCGTAAACTTTTACTTTTTTTTTCTATCTATACTATTAAAACAGAAGTACAAATAAGAATTAACCCTTAAACTTGTAATTTATTTACAACCATATGCCACTGAAGTAATTAATAACTCTAAAATATTTATTGTATTTTCCTTATTTAGTTAAAATTAAAACTACTACTTCCTATAATCTAGCTAACCAACTAATGTGCAGTATTTTGATATTCTATGCAATCAATTTATAAATGTCTAATTTCTATTTTCGTTATTACTTTTATGTTATAAGTAAATAAATATACTCCTCATTTTAATTGTATGATACCGACAAACACACGCATTCTCTTTATTTAAGTCTAGTATAATAATATAAAATGTTACATAGAACAAAAAAACATGAGTAATGGTTATTTATGTTGTTGTTGTTTTAGTACACTCATTCTCATGCTCTTAATAATGATGATGATGATGATTTGAATTTTGTGGAAATATATTGAAATTATATGTAATTAGCCATATGAAGTAATAATATTTATTATGCAGTTAGTAGAGAAAAATACAATTTAGACTATTAAAGAATAATCTCTAATAGGATTATGTCATTTCTTTTTAAAGTTAATTACAATAGTATGCCACTGCTTTTTAAAATTATTTTAACTAAAAAGATATTCTTATTTTCAACCAATCAGAATTCATCAATTTTCCAAACCAATTATATTCCACATCATTTGATATAATTCCATCTTTGTATCGTTTTTTTCTAACCGAATAAATTCATAAAAATATATAAAAAATACATAATCTTTCAATTAACAAAATTTGACCAAAATTTTAAAAAGAAACGAGCGCGGGTCAAAATCTAGTTTATAGTTAAAATATGAGTTCCGAACAATACTTAAAAGGCAAAAATTGATTAGTTTAAGAAATCGAATCTGTAAAGTCTTTTTTAGTAAAAATTGATCACCTCAAGAATCCTAAATGTGCAACTAAGTTTTCACAGCATATTCAGTTTCATGAGTCTATAGGAATCATATGTGTGTTATATTTGAAGAGTTATTTGTTTCAAGCGTCCCCTATGAATATTTATTTTTGAATTTCAAGATTTTTACAAAACTAAGCCATAAGTTTAGTCCACTGTGATTTTCATGAGTCTATAGTCCACTGTGATTTTCTTCAAATATGCAAATTTGAAATGTTTTATATTATTTCATTATGATAAGAATCAGAATTATATTAGAAACCAAACCTCAGGCGAACAGAAAGTAAATGTTGCCACACAAGAAAAGTTATAAAACGAATAAGAGATAGGAGAAGAAAAAGTGAATCTGCCAAAGCTTCTAACTATACTCGTTTTTATAGCAGATTTCAAAACATAAGCATATTCATTTGTTCTGTTTCAGATCACCTTTAGGCTTTTTCTTCTTTTCGGCTTAAAACATTACCAGATTCTCTCATATTCATGACCTTGAGTTCCTCAAACAGTAACAACTATGCTCCAAGAGTTAATGTTTTAGTTGTTACTGTTTTATGCATTGTGGTGATAGCGCAGACATGACTCCTGCAATCTCCAACCATCTTGCTGTCCACCACTATTCTACCTGTAAAAGTGAATGTGATCTATTTTCAGACTCATCCATATGTTGTGAGTCTTGTGACCTTGACTTACGTTAAGAGCGGCTGCTCGGGCCAGAGCGTGACCCTGGCCTGTGCCTCTCCTCTCTTTTTCGATCGAAAGACCTCTTCCTGTGGATAAATGATGATACCATCAACTTAAGAATGCAACAATCTTAAACCAGAAAATAACTGCAACACATTATCAGTACCTGTCACGGTCTCGACTTTTGTAATGATCATTATCATCCATAAAGTCTCTCTCTCACGTTCCCTTTTCTCACTATATTCTCTGCTAAGGTGTCTATACAATTTCTCCCATTGTGGCGGTCGCATTCACTACCCTTTTCATCATGTCTCTATCTCTGGCCCTGCTCTTCACACTTTCAATGTCGATCGTGATTCACGTCTGTCTTTTTGACTTCCCATTTTCTTATCTTCCTCACTGGCTATTGAAAATTCCGTTTCAAATTCATGAGATTCAAGCTTTGAAACAAATGGTAAAGGCTTCTTCAAAAGGTACATAAGGACCATAAGTAAAATATGAACTTTACATCATAGAATAATATATAAAAGCTCCCTCCAACACAAGGTAAAGGAAGCAAAACATACAAATGAATTAACCAATTCCCCGGCGATAAAAGAGTGTAAGAAAGTCAGCACATGCATTGTTGTTAGTGATCAATGATATCTTGTGGATGTTAAGAAATAGTAAAGCAAACCTGTGAGTAAGCCGATCAATGGAAATGGTTCCATCATCTTCTGAATGCTTTCCAGCTGCTGCCTGAAATCACTGAAAAGAATAACAGTGTACTAATTATTCAGGGTTACAATACGGTTTTATATTTTTAGATAATCAAAGCAAACAATGACTAAAACCATAGCAGAACAGAGATATACGTATTAACTTCCCACACTCACCTTGTGTACTTGGTGAAGAATATAGCTCCTCATGAAGTACAATGCCCAACTCTTAAGCTGTAAAAGGAAACAAAAAAGAGGAAGTTGCATTAAAACTGATTTCTTATATAATAGTGATTGGAAGACTTATCTAACCTCTCGTTCCATTCAGGCTGAGAGAGACGGATTTGCCCCAAAACTTTGAATTTGAATGAATCTCCATAACCAGAGAATCTACATTGAGAACATGAATGAATCTAACAAAAAGTTAACGTAAACAAAACCTTGCTATGACATAATCCGATCCGAGAAGGAGAAGCATACGTATAATATACGATACAAAAAGTTTGGTCTGTAGATTTAACAAAAGCATCTTCATGAGAAAAAGGGAAAAGAAAATTCTCATGCTTCAGATCTTTATGCATAACTCCAAGAGAGTGATAAGCTTTCAGCTAAGAAAATGAAATTGGGAATTAGCCGGGATCAATAATATTATAGAATAGAGTTATTTGGTGAGGAGGACTCTTAGGAGGAATATATATACTCAATCAGAATACTTATGAGAGCAGTGAAGATAGATTCAAGAGCATGTAGTGAAATCCTTGATTGAATGCCTTAACTACGAAACGTTACCTCGTCACGCTGAAGTGGAGTGGATGCGTAACGGCGGCTGTTTTGGAGATCGATCGGACACGATAAACTTCATCGGACACTCTTTCTCTGCTTAGGTTTCTGATTAGTTGGCCTAAGGAAACGATATGAACAGATTAAAATGTAGCCCATTAAACAATATGAAGACCATGACGAAGGTTTTTTATAGCACAAACACATAAATCAGAGGAAAAAAGGTAGCAGCTTTATTTAGTAAGATTGTCTATTGAGTGAGAAAGCAGAAGACGAAGAGAGTTTCGTGATGTTAATACTACTGTTTTGAAAAAGCAATAATAGGACAAATTAATGGCAGATCATGGAAGAAAACTTGGAACCGCTGAGAAGTTGGATAGAGACACTGGAAAGGCGTCGAAGAAGAAGAAGGAATCCCCATCGTAAAGTTAGATTTTTTTTTACTAAGCTGACATGGCATCTTAAGACAATCTGATTGGCTTGAATTTCTGATCCTATGTGGATAGGTTCAATGGAGCTCATATCCTCCTTTTAGTATTGTAAGATTCAACGTTCATATTCACTATTTAGGTTACTTCACCAATTAATAACTACGAATGGGGAATCAAGCGAGGAGGAAGACTTTACATGATGAAATATTCGAAGGAAAGAAAACAAATATAAAAGGGAAGAGAGGTCATCAATGGACTCCATAGAAACACACAATTACACAGTGTTCTAAAACGCGCTAGGCGTTCATTACGCGTTATATATGACTGTATAGCACTTAGCCATATAGGCAGACGCCTAAACGGGGTATATACGGATATATACTTTTACATGAAATATAAATATAAGATTAATATATATATATACATTACTTTTTAAAAAACTGAACATAAATATATTTTAAATCCAAATTTATGTATAAGTATATAGCTGAACATATATAAATAGTTTTAAATTATAAAAATTAAAGCTATTTTAAATATATAAAGATGATAAATTTAAAATAATTTTGCAACAATTATACTAATATCTACAATCATAAAAATACATTAAAATAAGTAAAAATAATATAAATAATAACATTAATAAAATATAATAATAATATTAATAGTTTAATTTTTGAATATTAATGCTTAAAATCCGCATAGGCGTCCGCATAATGTCTGCCTAAACACTGTTATTCGCCCGAATTATATAAATCCGCATAAAACACTGTATAACATAAAAACAGTACGGTTTGCTACCGTATATCGCATAAACACCGCCTAGACGGGCGCCTAGACCGTATTTCAGAACACTGCAATTACTACACATTTCCTATGTTCTACCAGTTCATTATACAAAAAGAATTTACGCTCAAACTTGATTCTAAAATGGATGCATAGACAATTCGAATACCAAATACAACTATCAATTTTATACACTTTTCCTTTATTTCTTTGACTAAATTCTTAAATGCATCATGTATTCCACTCTAGATCAAATATATTTATATTTATTATTTATATTTATTTTCTCTAAGATAAGATAATGTGCTTATTTCTACTGTATTTTACTCTCGATTTGATACAATTCATACACATTTTCATATTTTTGCTTCTAAATATCTATCTCTTTTTTTTTCACAAACAAATTCAAATTCATTTGTCGTTCACATGGATGCGGAGTTATCGATTTGGTTTACAGAGTCAATATGAGTCTGTAAATGCTTTGCTGTCAAAAAAAAAAACAAATTCAAATTTTTTTATTTTATTTTATATACCAATATTTTGGTTGGTTAAATTTTTAGTTCAACACACTGCAAGAAATATGGGTTTCAATAGCAGTAGAGGATAGCATTTTTTGTCTTTCTGCTATGGTTGACATACGTCTTAGTTATAGATAGCGTTTGTACATTTCGAAACGCTATGATAGAGTTGCATATTTGAAAACGCTATAATAGTGTATGGTTTTAACGTAACACTTAGTTTTAATAGCAAAACATAATTAAAAACGCTATGTTTGGCTATTTAAAACCCTAAACTCAGAACTTGACGTCAAAAAAAAAAAAGTCCAAAACTCAAAACATATTTTGAACCCTAAATTATAAACACAAACCTAAAGCTCAAATATTTTCCTATTCTAGTCTTAAATCTTAAGTTTAAATTTGAATTTTAATATTTTCAAAATTTATTTTCACTTCAAATCTTAAATCTAAACCTCAAACCCTAAATCTTTTACATCTTTTCAAACCCTAAAACCCTATATCCCTATTCAAAAATCATATAAACACTAAAATTTAAATAAAAAAATCTCAAATCTAATATTTCCAAGTTTTAATAAAACAAAAAACTAAAAAAAATAATTATAAATATATGATCTTTTCAAATTTTCTTTTTCAAACCTTAAATATAACCTTTGAACCATATCACACAAACCTTTGCTTTAAAATCTTATATGTTAAATCTGAAATTCAATAGTTCTTATCGTAACTTTATAATTGTAAATGATAATTTAATTTTTATATAAACAAAACTAGTTACATAATAAAATTATAATTTTTAAAACATCTATTAAATAAAAAGAGTTTTGATTAGTTAATCTATGACTATTGATTCCTTTTAATCCAATGGTTACAACTCACTCTTTTATTAATCATTTCCCTTCTTTCTCATTGGTCAATTAATAAAACAATGAGTAAAAATTTCATTGGTTAAAACAGGATGGTGAATATTTGATCTCCACCGTTGATATAACTCAATCTAACGGACAAAAGTGATTCAGTTTAATATTTTTTTATTTTTTTTGCATTATCTCTTTCATCTTCTTTCTCACGATCTCTCACCATCTCCTCAATCTTCTTGCTCACGATAACTCATCTGAAATCCTCCTCTCTCATTATCTCATATCCTGCAATCATCTTCTCCTATCAATCCTCCTCTTTCATCAACTATTCAATCCTCATCTCACGATCTCTCAAACTCGTCGTCTGTCGTAACGGGTTCAAGCTCACCACCATCACCATGACCTCGCCTCCTCCTCTTTGGGTTGTCTTTTCTTTCGTGTTCATCTTCTTTTCATCTTTTATTTTCTAATAAAATCTATTACTTTTGCTCACAGATCTGGAATAATGATGAAAAGGATGCGCGCCAGAGGTGAAGGTTGACATAGCGGAGATGCGCCGGAGGTGTTACGAACAAGAGACGGAGGCGGAGGTAGATGTGGTTCAGAGCAAGGTGATTTGAGGTGGGGGCATGAGGAGGCGGAGGCACGAAGACGCGGAAGCGCCCAGAGGTCGAAGACGGCGGAGTTAAGAAGATTGGTTTAGTCGTTACTGTATTAGGTTTAGTTAGTAAATATGTTTAGGTTAAATCTTGGTTTAAGTTTTTGGTTTAGTTTTGATTTTTTTTTTTTTTTAACTTCAAATTTTTATTAATTAGGAAGAGTTAATATAATCTTCATGGAGAAGATTAGTAATACAAGAAGGAACATAGAAGTTAAATTTAAAACTACAATTGTCTGGTAGTCTTGCTTTCGCCAATCTATCTGCCACCTTATTAGCTTCTCTTCCTGTCCATGTAAACTTGATCTCTGTAAACTTCTTAGCCCACCAATGAATTTCTCTTGTCCAATTATAAGTGCTAAATTGCAGCTTCCGATTGTTAAGAACATCAATAGCTTTTTTATTATCACTTTCCATATGTAACTTCCGATATCCCTGCATCCAGCAATGTTGAATAGCCATTAAAACCGCTTGTAATTCGCTTTCATAAGCATTCTCAACATGTTGGCCAATTGCTTGTGCAGATCCTTGATAAACTCCTTTCTCATCTCTTAAAACCCAACCAGCTACACTAGCACTATTGTTGCTTACGAAAGAACCATCAGTATTACACTTAATCCACCCCATCAAAGGTCGCTGCCACTTGTGCATTCTTGTTTGTGTAGTTTGTTGCTGTCTTTGTTGTAACGGGAATATAGAATCCTGATTTGTTGTTCCTTTCCATTCCTGAGCATCCAACTTAGCGTATTGAAGAGATTGTCTCCACTCAATTTGTTTACGTTGGAAAACCAGAATATTGCGAGATTTCCATAATCTCCATAGAATCCATAGGGGCAAGTCTTTAAAATGTTCCAAACTGGGAGCAGAGCAAATGGAAAGACAAGCTTCAATTTTTTCTTCAAAGGTCGTCGATGGACTGTTGATAGTAGTATTAGAAATACCCGAAGCCCGCCACACACATTGAGCATATTGGCAGTCAAAGAACAAGTGCTTCTCTGTTTCAACATGTAGACCAAACCTTTTACACTGATCATCTCTTGTAATATGCCTACGTCGTAAGTTATCTCCGACAGCCAAACTCCTAGAGAGGAGCTTCCACATAAAATGTTGTATTTTCGGTGGAGTCTTTGTCTTCCAAATCTTTTGCTTATGAGGAACATGCCCATAGGTAGGTTGAATAGGATGTGGTATTGGTAAATGAGTTCCCAACCAGTAACCAGACTTGACCGTATAAAGACCGTCATCATTGTAGTGCCATCCAACTAGATCCTGTATAGCCATTCTGCTAATTTTTATTTTCAGGATGCGATCAATATCATCTTCTATTACTGCGTCTCGCAGTTTTTGGATGTCCCATCCAGTACCATTTGTATCAAAGAACTGATTAACTTTCATTTCAGTTACAGTGCCAGCTCTTGGTATTGGAGATCGTGGAGGATGATCAGGAATCCATGGGTCGGACCACATATTGATCAAAGAACCATCCCCAACAATGTATCTCATACCTTTCGTTATCAACTCTTTTCCATAGAGGATTGACTTCCAAGCATACGACGACTTTTTCTTCAGAGTTGCACTTAATATACATCCATCCGGGAAGTATCTTGCCTTTAACACTCTCGCCATCAAACATGTTGGGTTTTGAAGTATACGCCAAACTTGTTTACCCAATAAAGCTTGATTAAAAACTTCCAGATCTCTAAAACCAAGCCCTCCTTCACGTTTTGGTGTACAAACCCTCTTCCAAGCATACCAATGCATTCCTTTATTCTCACCCGATCCCCACCAGAACCTAGCCAGTATTCCATTAATCGCCTCACAGACCTCCTTAGGTAATCTGAAGATGTTCATGGAGTAGATTGGCATAGATAACGCCACTGCCTTAAGCAAGGATTCGAGAATTTTCTTTGTGTATATCAGATATTTAACTTTAATAATTTGATTTAACTTTTTATTAATATGAAATTATTCAACAACTTAATCTACACTTTTAACTGGATCATTTTTCTCTTTCTTTCGCTTATTAATTAATTATTCATTTAATTTTTACTCTTTTAATAATTTTATTTGAACAAAATTCAACATTTTATCCACTATTTTTTTTTTTTTTATAATTATATTTTATGAGCAAAAAAATATATTTAAAAATCATTATAACTAAAAATTAAAAAAATAATAATTAACTTGTTGACATAAAAAAAATTTGATCAACTTGAAATTGTATTTTCTTAAAAATAATAATAATACTGTAGTAAAAACTGATTTTTTTCCTATATACAAATCAAATGAACCAAACATATATATATATATATATATATATATTTTTTAAAATAGTTCTATTCAAAAATAAAATATGTTTCATTTAACAAAAGTATAACAGTTTTCTGAAAAAAAATTCGAAAAAATATTTTATTAAGGAATATATTTTCTATTTCATATTTTGTATAATCCAAACAAATTTTAAATTTTTGATTATCACTAGTGTTTTTGAAAACTGGAACAAACTCCGATTAAACCAGTCAAACAGTGACTTGTTCTTTTTTTTTTTAACTTCAAACTTTTATTAATTAGGAAGAGTTAATATAATCTTCATGGAGAAGATTAGTAATACAAAAAGGAACATAGAAGTTAAATTGAAAACTACAATTGTCTGGTAGTCTTGCTTTAGCCAATCTATCTGCCACCTTATTAGCTTCTCTTCCTGTCCATGTAAACTTGATCTCTGTAAACTTCTTAGCCCACCAATGAATTTCTCTTGTCCAATTATAAGTGCTAAATTGCAGCTTCCGATTGTTAAGAACATCAATAGCTTTTTTATTATCACTTTCCATATGTAACTTCCGATATCCCTGCATCCAGCAATGTTGAATAGCCATTAAAACCGCTTGTAATTCGCTTTCATAAGCATTCTCAACATGTTGGCCAATTGCTTGTGCAGATCCTTGATAAACTCCTTTCTCATCTCTTAAAACCCAACCAGCTACACTAGCACTATTGTTGCTTACGAAAGAACCATCAGTATTACACTTAATCCATCCCATCAAAGGTCGCTGCCACTTGTGCATTCTTGTTTGTGTAGTTTGTTGCTGTCTTTGTTGTAACGGGAATATAGAATCCTGATTTGTTGTTCCTTTCCATTCCTGAGCATCCAACTTAGCGTATTGAAGAGATTGTCTCCACTCAATTTGTTTACGTTGGAAAACCAGAATATTGCGAGATTTCCATAATCTCCATAGAATCCATAGGGGCAAGTCTTTAAAATGTTCCAAACTGGGAGCAGAGCAAATGGAAAGACAAGCTTCAATTTTTTCTTCAAAGGTCGTCGATGGACTGTTGATAGTAGTATTAGAAATACCCGAAGCCCGCCA
>NC_027749.1:16718253-16734457 GCF_000695525.1 Brassica oleracea var. oleracea | reverse complement strand
GATTGACTTCCAAGCATACGACGACTTTTTCTTCAGAGTTGCACTTAATATACATCCATCCGGGAAGTATCTTGCCTTTAACACTCTCGCCATCAAACATGTTGGGTTTTGAAGTATACGCCAAACTTGTTTACCCAATAAAGCTTGATTAAAAACTTCCAGATCTCTAAAACCAAGCCCTCCTTCACGTTTTGGTGTACAAACCCTCTTCCAAGCATACCAATGCATTCCTTTATTCTCACCCGATCCCCACCAGAACCTAGCCAGTATTCCATTAATCGCCTCACAGACCTCCTTAGGTTATCTGAAAATGTTCATGGAGTAGATTGGCATAGATAACGCCACTGCCTTAAAGCAAGACCTCCTTTCCTCCAGGCGAGAGATGTCTTTGTTTCCAACCTTGGGTGATTGCTTTCACTTTCTCAATGATGTAAGTGAACATTTCACTTTTCTTACTTCCAAACTGTTCAGGCAACCCAAGATATTTACCTATACCACCCTCATTATGTATTCCCAGTAGATTTCTCATTCTAGTTCTGACATCCACTCTCACTTTATGGCCGAAGATGATAGATGACTTACTTAGATTGATAGATTGTCCAGACACCGCTTCATATTGGCCAAAAATTTCCTTTAACTTCTTTGCAGCTCTATCAATTGCCAATGAGAAAAACAAAGAATCATCTGCAAATAATAGATGATTAACTGCTGGAGCCTGCATTGCAATCTTCATCCCCAACAATGATTTATTTTCTAATTTGTATACCATATTCTTTTTGTAAACAAGTTTTATTATAAATCAGTTTAAATAATAAACAAAATTTTAAATATATAAACCAATTTAAATTTTAATTATGTTTTTATTTTTAAACAATTAAATTTCCATAAATAATTTTAATATAAAGAATTTTAATATAAGTAATAGCATTTATGACACGCTATTAAATAATATTTAATGAGTTATTCTTGGGTTCACCCCCTAGGTTTTTGAAGGGATGTATCATCGCCCGTCATAATAGGTAAAGAACATTACATAGCGGTTTTTTTACGCTGCTATCTTTTTTTCCGATACGATAGCGCTATGTAATGTTTTTTACCTATTATGACGGCCGATGATACATCCCTTCAAAAACCGCGATAGTATTGTTATATAGCGTTATTTGTCCGCTATTAAAACACATTTTTGTTGTAGTGACACAAATTAAAATTTTGTTTTCTAACGATCATTGTTCAACAGATGAGTATGCGAAGAAGATGTGGAGTGATCATCAATCAAACACACCATTAAATGAAAATCAGTGATAAAATGACGAAAAGTGATTATTGAAGTATCTAACTCACCATTAATTTATTCCAAACTCTCAAACTTTAATCTTTATTCTTAAGTAGTCTTTTGATCATATAAGGCGTCTGCAGAGCGTGACACCATCCCCAATGGAAATCTGAGAGACTTCGACACGAGTATCCAAAGCCAATTTCTTATTGAACTCTATAAGAGCCTCTCTATATTCCCTCATATGATCAGGAACTCCCTCTTCGTCCTCAGCCACAAAACCAAACCACAAAGTGTTGTCAAACGCAATGATTCCTCCAACCTTCACCAATTTCAGAAGCCTCTCATGGAAGTTGGGGTAGTTTGACTTGTCAGCATCCGCAAATGCGAAATCAAACTCCTGATTCTGTTTTTTTTTTTCAAATGTGGAATATGTACGTACGATCATTAGTCAGAAATAGTAAGTTCAGCTTAATTACTAAATAATAGGAACATATTTTTTTAACGTACATCATTCACCAATTGGTCTAGGGCCGTAATACCATCGGAATGAATGAAATTGATCTTGTGATCAACACCTGCCTTCTTGATAAACTCTAGTCCCACTTCGTAGGCTTCTTTGTCAATATCTATTGCAGTAATCTGCATCCAAAATATTGTTCTAGAACGTTGGACAATCTCAAACTATTTATGGAGCCTATGTAAATTTTGTTTATCAAATAGATAGTTGATCTGTCAAAAGAATTACTTAAAAAGGTTATGAGTCCCAATTTATATTTCTTATTTAAAACTTGCTAAAGATTATTTTTTCATCGTTTTAGCTCCACATGCTAAAGTATATACTATGTAAATAATATAAACGATTATAGCAAGAAGCAGAAACATTACGCGGCCATCCTTTGGCAAAGCAAGGGCTGTGGTGAGAAGAGAGTAGCCGGTGAAAACACCGAGCTCGAGAGTGTTCTTAGCGTTCGTAATCTTTAAAAGCATCGAGAGAAAAAGGCCCTCATCAACCGGAACTTCCATCTCGCTTCTGCATTTTCATTAAAGAAAATTCAATTAAAAACCAATAAAAATATAACTGGTTTAATTAGGATCCTATTGATTAAAATAAGAAGACTTACAAATTGCCATATTTCTGCACTGTAGCTTTACGAAGTTCCTTGAGCAGCTCATGCTCTCTTGGATATGCTGACGTTTCTAAGATGTACTGTGACGGTCGAATACAACCAAACATATCAAAGATCTTTTCTTATATCCAGACAAAACCAAACTTTGCTTATTAACAAAACGTATATGTTGATCATGTAAAGTTTTGAAAGAAAACTATAAAAAGAAACAAAAACCTGCTTCAGAGCTTCGCTCTTGAGGATCCCTTTGGAAGGTATTTCATCCGCCATCTCTCAGTCTCGTGATTGTGAGGATACGTTTGGAAGGTGTCTTAGTTAATAGTTATAAATAGACACATAGATTTACACTTTGGTCAGTACTGGCAACTTCTGGTCAAACTAATTGTGCAGCTAAGGGTAAAAGAGTCTAATGCGAGAATTAGGGACCAATAACTATGGATCTTATCTGTTGTCAAAAAGAACAAAAATATGGATCTTATCGACGACTTTTCAATCAAGGCTTAGGTATGAAATTCAATTATCAAAAATGAAATTCAATTATTTGGTTCGTTTTCGATGCTAATATACTTACTTTTATTTATTTTCAAGCTAGAAGTGTTGAAAGATGTTGTGGGGTGGGGGGGAGTACTAGTGGATGACCAATCTACAATGTATTATTCATTGACTAGTCTTATAAATTATTGGCTGTGATGCGTGACTTTTTTTTTTCCTTTTTTCTATAAAAAGTTATATAGCAATGTCATTAATTTGAAGAATTCATCATCAGATTTAGTTAGAAAATTTTAAAAGTATGGATGTTATACAGATTCATCTCTTAGCCTTTGTGAAGCTTCACGAGTTCTTCATCTTCTCCCCGTCTCAGTTGTCAGCTGTATTTGGTCACCGTCTTTCAACGGGTTTTCCATTTTTTATTTCTCTGGGTTAATTTTCTAAGAGCATTTTCTAGATGCATATCAATATGGAAACTTTTTAGTATAGTTCATATTTCCATTATTTGAAAAGTCAGTTGTCATGTGTCTTCACCACGTTGATTTTGAAAAAGAAAATGATGACATGTCGTATTAACAATGATGACTTTGAAAAAAAAAACGATAACATATCTTATTAACAATGATGACATGACTTGAACCTAATTGTGATATGAACATTCACATTTAATGTTGATTTATATTTTTGTTAAGTTTTTTTATAATATGGTAATAACTCATAGATCATCATTAATATAACAACAAATAATATAATAGTAGAAATATAAATATAACATTATTTTATTTTTTTGAAATATTATTTAATTGTACTGTTTACAATAATATAATTTATCTTATTAACACAATTCTTCAAATTTTTATGTTTAAAATTTCTTTTTCTAATCTCAATGCACTAGTTTCCTTTTAATATCTACAAATTTTAGAAATATTATTTAGTTTTACGTTTTGATAATTATATATAACAAATTTTTCTCTTAATTTTATAGAATTTTATTAAATATATTTTAACCAAAAGAAATAAATAAAAATATTTCAAAGATTATTATTTTAAATATATACATATATATTATTAAATATAAATATTAATATAAAAATTATTTATTTTATAGTAATTTTTAGATATAATTGATTTCAAATTTAAAATTAAATATTGTAAGTAGAAAATAAAAGCTAAAACTAATAAAATTTTATTTTTATTTTTATTTTTTATTATTTCTGCACATGGTAAGGAAAAACACATAGTTTTATAAATAAAAATAGGAAAATACATCGGAGATGATGTACGAAATATAAAAGCCTTCCGCAGAATCTTGGAGTTTCATGTAGTGGTTGATAGCTAAAACGGAAAATCGCAATCAGATGGATCTGATTAAGAAGCACATTAAAACTTTTCAATAAATAAAGCATTGTTTTCCGTAGATTATGTATTTATCTTGTATGTACATCATTGTAAACTTTATCCTTATCTACAAGTAATTAATAAAAAAACAGATGCTTAATCTCGATATTATTCTGATGAGATGAAACCACAAATTTGGTAAAAGTATAGTTTATTCAAGCAAACTATTAAACTAACAAAACATATGTAAATCAGAAGTAAGGGAAACACTTCATCTGTATAATACACATGCATAAACCCTAGCCATAACCAAAGTACGACCGCAAGTCTTTGTACTGTACTTATCACATTCGACGATGATGTCCAGAGCTGACGAGTTTCTTCAACCGATACAGAAACTTACTAGCAGTTGATATGTGGCGACGTATGTCTGCATTGGATTTGGCCTTCTTCAAACTGTAGCTCTTCAGATAGATGCTACGACGCCGTCTATAATCATCGTCTTCCTGACTCAATACAAAGTCTGCACTCAGTTTTCCTGAAGTTACTTCTTCATCACGTATTGAGTTCTTTGGGTTTCCTTCTTGATCCCAAACTTTTCCATAGATCCAGTTCTCGTTTTCCATCATCGATAATATAGCAGATTTTTCTTCTATCTAGCTCTCTATGTAAAGAAAAAACTGACGGATAAATTAATTAGTGGTTAGTGGTAGAGTATTAGGGTATATATATACACAGCCTTGTTTTTTTTTTCCTTTTTTGAAATATCAAATATACTGGATTAATCAGAGAATTTTATTTACAAAGAAATATATATATATATATATCCAATAACAAAAAAAGGAAAAAATAACTCATTAACATAAACTCTCACACAGAACAGTAGAGAGAGAAAGAACTCTATCAGCCGCCAGAGAAAAAAAAAGAAGAGATTTCTGATTTCCCCTCTCCGGCTTCCAGGAGTCTCGTAGGTGTCATAAGAGTGCTTATAGGTCTTGTAGTAGGTTCATTTGGTCGATATGAAGCTTTTGTTGTTTTTTGGATGGTATCAAGAGGTAGTTTAGTTCCGTCGTAGTCCTGGTGGTGTGCTTGTTGTCTGAGCAGATCCGGATCTTTTTCTGGTGTGCAGTATAGTACTAAGCTGGCTCTGACGTGGTATGTTAATTCTTCCGTCGGATTTGTTGAAGCGTTTCACAGGTATGTCTCTGTGGATCAGCGATTTCATCAATCAATCTCTTACCCTTCCTGTTCGGTTAGTCGAAGGTTCTATCAGTATAAATCTCATCCCTTGAGCCAAGATGAGCGGAGTTTGCTACTTGGTTCGTTATATTTATGGTTTCTTGGGTCTATGTGGCCTTCAGTTTCATGCCTCTAATTCTATGTTGCAAGCATCTTTGTGGTTCTAAGTTAGTGACGGGTATTGGTTCAAGTCTTGACCCCGTGGTCTTTGTCATGTATCATTGGTGTATTTGCTTCTTTTGTTTTATTCCTTCTCCGTCAGCTTTGGAGTCTTACTCTTGACATCGTGGTTTGTGTCACCAACTTCCTGTCGCTCCATCTGTGTATTCGATGGTTTTCCTTCAATGATTGAAGAGGTTCCGTGCGGCGCATTATTCCTCCTTTGGAATGGTTCTGGTTTGGTTAAGGGGTTCCCTGTGATCCCATGGGTTTGGATGCTCTTCTTTGATATCGCTCAAGCTTTGGTTGGAACAGTATTGGTTGGTCCTCTTTTGAAGTCATTTCCTCGGTCTTGATCCTAGCTTCCGGCTTCTTTAGAGTTCTATGAGGATGTGGCTCCTCTACGCTGAACTGCAATGGCGGAATCGATTTGGCTTCTGTTTCTAATGTGATGCTTAATGAAGGTGTCTTACTTTATGTTTATCTAAGTTTGGTTAATGATTTCAGGATTGTCTGGCTCCTGGTTCTTGTTCCTATCCGGCTTTAGTTTCTTTCAGACTTTCACTAGTTAATAATAGAATACAAGTTTGATCAAAAATAATAATAATAATAGAATACAAGTATATATAATCAATATAGAAATCTTTCGGATAGAACACGGGAACACAGGTTCAGAACACGGGCAGAGGCACAGATTTTGAAGGACCAGAACACGGGAACACAGGTTCAGGCATCTCTGCCGTCAATTCCTGGAAGATGGTGTTTTACTGATGGATCATGGAAAGAGGGGGATATGTTCTCTGGTCAGGGTTGGTTCAGTACTTTAGAAGGTTTTGAAAGTTTAATGGGAGCTAGGAATGTAAGAGCTTCTTTAACTCCCTTGCATGCAGAGATGGAGGCGCTACTATGGGCTATGGAATGTATGAAGAATTTACATCAATTCCAGGTTACGTTTGCAACGGATTGTTCTCAATTGGTGAAGATGGTTTCGGAACCAGAAGAGTGGCCAGCTTTTGCAAGTTATTTGGAAGATATCAAGAGTCTGAAAGAGAGCTTCACACGTTCAGAGATTATACATGTACCAGGAACGCAAAATACAAAGGCGGATAACCTAGCACGCAGTGTCAGGAAACAAACGAAAAAAAAAAAAAAAAAAAGAAATCTTTCGGATAGCAATTATTACATAAGCAAAGATATGTGACATATATTGAAAATAGGGTTAAATCTACCCTACGGGGAGGATGAGGATGATGAGTAAGTGAAAAACAAATTATAAAAAAATCTTAATTTTTATATACGTTTAAAATTATTTAGTTTGCTTTCATTTAAAATAGTTTTAATTGTACTAGTTAAAAATAACGTGATTTTCTATTTTATAAAAATCTTTAATTAATGTAATTATTTTTCATTATAATGTTTGTTAAATTTTTATTACAAAAGTAAATAAAACAAAATTACTTTGATTATTTCCCTCTTATAGATTTGTTTTCGATACATAGGTACTTTATTTTTTGTATATAAATTTTCTTTTAAATTTATTGACTTCGATAATTTGAAAAGTAAATCGATGTAAAATTTGTTTTCAAAAATAGCTAGATAGCATAGCTATCTAATATTGATAGTTATTATTTTAAAATATACATACCTATCAACAATTTTATCAAACAAACCATATCATACAAAATTATTAAGATTTTCAAACAAATATAATTTTTAGTTTTTAAAGTATAACTGGTGACTGTTTTATTTTGAATAAGATTTCCGTACATTGGTTTAATTATATATATGATTAATTTATTATTTACTTAACAAATTTATCATAATTTTGTTTTTTTTTAAATAATTAATTAGGAAATCTTGTTTTATTGACATTTATTCACAGACTCATTCTTTTAAATATAAATTTTAATGTCTCAGAAATATTATTATAGTTAAGCTCTAATTTTAGTTTCTTTATTAATTTATTAAAAATGATAAATGACATCTTTCATATATTTTAAAGATATTTATATGTGTATTTAAATTTAAAATTTAAATAATGAACTATGAAATATTCACATATATGATGAACCATCATAATATAGAAAAAATATATTTATATATATGTGTAGTATATTAGTATAATCAAATTAGTACTCCCTCCATTCCATAAAAAATTATTGTTTGAGATTTTTATTTGTTTCACAAAGATAGAAGTTTTATGTTTTCAATGTAACTTTATAGCTTCATTACCTATTTTTCCTATATTAATTAAAATAAATACGACATATAATATTTTTTTACAAATGATTTATTAAATTAGGGTTATTGTTGGTATTATAAATTTATTCTTAAATTATGTGAAAACTCTAAAATTACAATTTTAGTGGAATGGAGGAAGTATATTTTAGTAAAATATTATAAATCGAGATTTGCGTTTGTAGATAAGAAAATTAAAAATGACTTTTCTTTTTTATGTAAATTTAAAATATCTAAATGATCGAAGATAACAAATATATTTCATATTCATTTAAACATATTTATATTAAAATTTTAGATTTAAATATTAAATAATATAATTTATTGAAGATAATGATTTGTCATCTTAAAAAGAGCTGTGATTAGAAGATGATTAAAAAATAAGTTTATAGACTACTAAATGGTTTGATAATTTGGTATAAATAATAAAAGATGAAAATATTTAAAGAATTTATAAAATCTTGAAATAAGTGATGAAGTGTCAATTTGTGATGCATCACTTTATTCGCTAGCAGAAAACTAAATCTTTTACTTTCTGTTTCCGTATTTGACCTTTTGATGCAATTTATGTACTTTGTTATATCAACTCTTGGCTAAGCTTTATAGATACACACAATATGATAAAATCCAATGCTTCAGATTGTTGAAGTTCTGCATTCTCATCAAGAGATAAAGAGTCCCTTATATCAGGATTTTGCTTTGACTTTGTCCTCTTTGGATTTAACCTTGACATTGTTTTCGATTAGAAGTTTTGTTGTCCTTTTTCTTCCCCGTAATTATGTATATAAATATCCTGATAATGTCGTTGGATCATGTAATATGTTGAGATACCCAAAACCTAGAAATCAAGTTACATGAGTTACGACTAACGGGGTCACGTACCCCCTACTAAATCTTGATTTTCTTTAAACAATTGTATTACAACAAGCTCAATTTCGATAAAGGTGCCCCCTACTAACTCAAACCTTAGCTTGATGCCCCCGACTAATGCCTCTGCTAGATCCGCCCCTGGTTACATCACTACAAGAAAACAGCGGTATTCTGACGGACATTCCGACGGAAAATGAAATCCTCGAAATTTCCCGAGAAATTTCCTCGGAATATTCCGACGGATTGATGTTTCCTCGGAATTCCGCCGGTATATTCCGAGGAAGATGTCCCTCGGTATATTCCGAACGTTTTTTTATAAACGGATCGATCGATGTATATATATCCAAAAACGCATCGATCGATAAACTTCCGAGGAAATATCCCGACGAAGCTCTCCCTTGGTATATTCCGAGAAGATTTCCGACAAACTAGTGATCCTCGGAATTTCCTCGGAATATTCCGACGGATTGATGTTTCCTCGGAATTCCGCCGGTATATTCCGAGGAAGATGTCCCTCGGTATATTCCGAACGTTTTTTTATAAACGGATCGATCGATGTATATATATCCAAAAACGCATCGATCGATAAACTTCCGAGGAAATATCCCGACGAAGCTCTCCCTTGGTATATTCCGAGAAGATTTCCGACAAACTAGTGATCCTCGGAATTTCCTCGGAATATTCCGACGGATTGATGTTTCCTCGGAATTCCGCCGGTATATTCCGAGGAAGATGTCCCTCGGTATATTCCGAACGTTTTTTTATAAACGGATCGATCGATGTATATATATCCAAAAACGCATCGATCGATAAACTTCCGAGGAAATATCCCGACGAAGCTCTCCCTTGGTATATTCCGAGAAGATTTCCGACAAACTAGTGATCCTCGGAATTTCCTCGGAATATTCCGACGGATTGATGTTTCCTCGGAATTCCGCCGGTATATTCCGAGGAAGATGTCCCTCGGTATATTCCGAACGTTTTTTTATAAACGGATCGATCGATGTATATATATCCAAAAACGCATCGATCGATAAACTTCCGAGGAAATATCCCGACGAAGCTCTCCCTTGGTATATTCCGAGAAGATTTCCGACAAACTAGTGATCCTCGGAATTTCCTCGGAATATTCCGACGGATTGATGTTTCCTCGGAATTCCGCCGGTATATTCCGAGGAAGATGTCCCTCGGTATATTCCGAACGTTTTTTTATAAACGGATCGATCGATGTATATATATCCAAAAACGCATCGATCGATAAACTTCCGAGGAAATATCCCGACGAAGCTCTCCCTTGGTATATTCCGAGAAGATTTCCGACAAACTAGTGATCCTCGGAATTTCCTCGGAATATTCCGACGGATTGATGTTTCCTCGGAATTCCGCCGGTATATTCCGAGGAAGATGTCCCTCGGTATATTCCGAACGTTTTTTTATAAACGGATCGATCGATGTATATATATCCAAAAACGCATCGATCGATAAACTTCCGAGGAAATATCCCGACGAAGCTCTCCCTTGGTATATTCCGAGAAGATTTCCGACAAACTAGTGATCCTCGGAATTTCCTCGGAATATTCCGACGGATTGATGTTTCCTCGGAATTCCGCCGGTATATTCCGAGGAAGATGTCCCTCGGTATATTCCGAACGTTTTTTTATAAACGGATCGATCGATGTATATATATCCAAAAACGCATCGATCGATAAACTTCCGAGGAAATATCCCGACGAAGCTCTCCCTTGGTATATTCCGAGAAGATTTCCGACAAACTAGTGATCCTCGGAATTTCCTCGGAATATTCCGACGGATTGATGTTTCCTCGGAATTCCGCCGGTATATTCCGAGGAAGATGTCCCTCGGTATATTCCGAACGTTTTTTTATAAACGGATCGATCGATGTATATATATCCAAAAACGCATCGATCGATAAACTTCCGAGGAAATATCCCGACGAAGCTCTCCCTTGGTATATTCCGAGAAGATTTCCGACAAACTAGTGATCCTCGGAATTTCCTCGGAATATTCCGACGGATTGATGTTTCCTCGGAATTCCGCCGGTATATTCCGAGGAAGATGTCCCTCGGTATATTCCGAACGTTTTTTTATAAACGGATCGATCGATGTATATATATCCAAAAACGCATCGATCGATAAACTTCCGAGGAAATATCCCGACGAAGCTCTCCCTTGGTATATTCCGAGAAGATTTCCGACAAACTAGTGATCCTCGGAATTTCCTCGGAATATTCCGACGGATTGATGTTTCCTCGGAATTCCGCCGGTATATTCCGAGGAAGATGTCCCTCGGTATATTCCGAACGTTTTTTTATAAACGGATCGATCGATGTATATATATCCAAAAACGCATCGATCGATAAACTTCCGAGGAAATATCCCGACGAAGCTCTCCCTTGGTATATTCCGAGAAGATTTCCGACAAACTAGTGATCCTCGGAATTTCCTCGGAATATTCCGACGGATTGATGTTTCCTCGGAATTCCGCCGGTATATTCCGAGGAAGATGTCCCTCGGTATATTCCGAACGTTTTTTTATAAACGGATCGATCGATGTATATATATCCAAAAACGCATCGATCGATAAACTTCCGAGGAAATATCCCGACGAAGCTCTCCCTTGGTATATTCCGAGAAGATTTCCGACAAACTAGTGATCCTCGGAATTTCCTCGGAATATTCCGACGGATTGATGTTTCCTCGGAATTCCGCCGGTATATTCCGAGGAAGATGTCCCTCGGTATATTCCGAACGTTTTTTTATAAACGGATCGATCGATGTATATATATCCAAAAACGCATCGATCGATAAACTTCCGAGGAAATATCCCGACGAAGCTCTCCCTTGGTATATTCCGAGAAGATTTCCGACAAACTAGTGATCCTCGGAATTTCCTCGGAATATTCCGACGGATTGATGTTTCCTCGGAATTCCGCCGGTATATTCCGAGGAAGATGTCCCTCGGTATATTCCGAACGTTTTTTTATAAACGGATCGATCGATGTATATATATCCAAAAACGCATCGATCGATAAACTTCCGAGGAAATATCCCGACGAAGCTCTCCCTTGGTATATTCCGAGAAGATTTCCGACAAACTAGTGATCCTCGGAATTTCCTCGGAATATTCCGACGGATTGATGTTTCCTCGGAATTCCGCCGGTATATTCCGAGGAAGATGTCCCTCGGTATATTCCGAACGTTTTTTTATAAACGGATCGATCGATGTATATATATCCAAAAACGCATCGATCGATAAACTTCCGAGGAAATATCCCGACGAAGCTCTCCCTTGGTATATTCCGAGAAGATTTCCGACAAACTAGTGATCCTCGGAATTTCCTCGGAATATTCCGACGGATTGATGTTTCCTCGGAATTCCGCCGGTATATTCCGAGGAAGATGTCCCTCGGTATATTCCGAACGTTTTTTTATAAACGGATCGATCGATGTATATATATCCAAAAACGCATCGATCGATAAACTTCCGAGGAAATATCCCGACGAAGCTCTCCCTTGGTATATTCCGAGAAGATTTCCGACAAACTAGTGATCCTCGGAATTTCCTCGGAATATTCCGACGGATTGATGTTTCCTCGGAATTCCGCCGGTATATTCCGAGGAAGATGTCCCTCGGTATATTCCGAACGTTTTTTTATAAACGGATCGATTGATGGATATATGTCCAAAAACGCATCGATCGATAAACTTCCGAGGAAATATCCCGACGAAGTTCTCCCTTGGTATATTCCGAGAAGATTTCCGACAAACTAGTGATCCTCGGAATTTCCTCGAAATTTCCTCGGAAATTTGTTTCCTCAGAATTCCGTCGGAAAATTCCGAGGGATTTCCGAGGAAAGAAGAAATTCCGAGGAATTATTTCCGAGGACTTGTTTCGTCGTTATGTCGTCGGAATAACGTTATTCCGACGATTTTTTCCCTCAGTATCCTTGCTGTTTTCTTGTAGTGCATGACAATTCTGGCTGTGGTCCTATCCATCTTTGTAGGTGAAAATTTATCCTCATGATGAACAAGATTAAGCATCTTCGACTTTGAAGTCTATAATAACTTACCATATCGTTGTTGAGATCTATCTACATATCCACCACTCCGTAAACCATTTTGATATCAAGAATTATTGGTTTACATGTCAAAACATGAGAATGGACTCTCATTTGGATATACTTTGAGTCAAAATTGATATGGGTTTGGAATAAATGAAATGATTCAAACATGAATCACATAAACCATATGAAGAAATGATCAACATAATGAAATCGACTCTAGATCTTCTGGACGATTGCTGAAATTTTGCTGGATAAACACCTTCATGGAGAGAGATAAGAGGACATGCATTAAAGTGATTTATCACCATGATAATCATCAATCAATGTGTTTTATTTGGATCATAAAACTATGAACAACAATGAAAGAAAAGAGTACAACCCTCGTATGTAAAAGTTTGAAAAAGGATTGCAGTCTCATCATTTGAGACTCCTTGGGTGAAAATGTTGATTACGCTCCCTCCATAAACCATAAATAGTTGCTTGCCAAAGCTGGATGAGAACACAAGAGATGATTGGAGAGGTAGAAGTTGTTGGAAGCCACAGTAATACATGGTCCTAGTCTGATGGAACATTTGCAAAAGTAACTTTGCCATTGCCCGGTTCCAAAATATAGATGAGAAAATTTACCTAAAACAGATTATTTCTGATGAACACGACATAAGAGACATGTTGTGCCACATCCAACCCCTAACTACTCAGACGATACAATGTATGATTTTTGCTACGAATAAACCGCCATACAACAGTTGCATGTTTATGAACTATTACAGGGTTTCAAACCAATAATGCCCATTGGACTGTTGGCTTAGACTGTTGTTTGATTCCAAAATTCTTTTGAGATAAAGAGAATAGACATATTATCTCCCACATACTGTTTTTTCACCTTCAGAGGAGACATGCATCGTGGAGATGGAGAGGAGATTTAATTAGCTGACGATCTGATTTAGCGGATTCAAAAGTCTATCCCGTTTGAGAGATGCAATCAGAAACCAAATAGTTTAAAGGAATGCCCATCTTAGATGGAGCAGGTATTCCTAGATAATAGATTAGCTGGCCAAAAGGAGTCCATGGATCTCACCAAAAGAAGATCTTGTCACCTCGACCAATTTAAATACAAAAAGGATAAAGTTTAATGGCCTTAGGTTTAACAAACGGTGAAACTTCCATGAAATACCGTAGTTGTCTTGATTGAGAGTCCAAAAGGATTTTTTGAACAAGTACATACGGGTAACCGAAGTCACTTATAAAGAGCCTGAACAAAAAAATAAAGAACACATCAATTTGAGGCTGAATATAATATTCCAAGATGATAAATTTCAAAGTCCTAGACCACCCTCAGATTTCGAATAACAAACATATGTCTAAGTTACTTTGTATCCCATATTATGATCCAGTTTTCCTTGCCACGGGAACAAAGAAGTCATATAGATAAACCAAAATTTTCCAAGATCACAGAGATGGTAGTTAAAGTATATATTTAGTACTTAATTTTACAAGGAACATATAAATTCAATAGACACATATTTTCAATATATTACTGTTTGTTTTATAAATTTACTATTTAAATTAAATTTAATACTCCAATAATAGTTTATGCATCTAGTTAACTGTTTTTACCATCTATATCCAAAGTCTAGACATTCTTGTAAGCATCTATCTTATTAAAATAAAAATAATTTATAGAACTAATATTTCTAAGGTATTTTATGATTTGTGCCATTAGAAAATTTTAAATTCTTAGATATTCATTAATGAAAACAATATAAAATTGACTTCTATTTATTAATTTAAAATTATAATTGATTTGCAATATTTTTCTAATTTATTTTTTAATTATAATTATATTTATCCTTTATAATAAAAAATCGTTAAAATGATTTTGATTTATATATTTTAAATAATTAATTAAATTTGTAGATAAATTCAAAATATACTTATGAATTAATATTGTATTAAATTGGAGAAATTACATATTTACCAATTTCATGCTACCACTTTTCATTTTTACCACCACTAAAGAGACATTTTCAAAAATATATTATTCATTAAGTGGCAAAAGACTCTTATGTCCTTGTTTTTTATATATATAATAAATAAATATTTAAATAAATAAAAATTAAAAAAATAAAAAATAATTTTTTTAATTTTTTTCGAATTATACTATTTCGAAATTCAAACCCTAAACCCTAAACCATCAATCATAAACCCTATTTTTTTTTGAAATACGAACCCTAAACCCTAAACCATCAATCCTAAACCCTATTATTTTTGAAATACGAACCTTAAATCCTAAACCCTCGGAATGTCCTCGGAATCTTTAATTCTCGGCATTTCCTCAGAATTTTCCGAGGAAATTCAGAGGAAATTTTATTTTCTGACGAGAAATTGAAACATCAACTCTAAACCCTAAACCC
Source organism: Brassica oleracea var. oleracea (assembly GCF_000695525.1). Classification (NCBI taxonomy): domain Eukaryota; kingdom Viridiplantae; phylum Streptophyta; class Magnoliopsida; order Brassicales; family Brassicaceae; genus Brassica; species Brassica oleracea. The sequence continues at coordinate 16,719,222 of NC_027749.1, read as the reverse complement.
TAAACCTTCAACTCTAAACCCAAAAACATCAACTCTAAACCCTAAACCCTAAGCTTCAAATCTAAACCCTAAACCATCAACACTAAACCCTAAACTATCAACACTAAACCCTAAACCTTAAAAGTAAACTCTAAATCCTAAAACCTAAAAAATTAACCCTAAACCCTAAAACATCAACTCTAAACCCTAAACCTCAAACCTTCAACTCTAAATCCTAAACCATAAATCCTAAACCCTAAACCCTAAAACCCTAGAGTTTATGTTTTAGGATTTAGATTTATAGATTTAGGGTTTTAGGGTTTAGAAAATCCTAAACCATAAATCCTAAACCCTAAACCCTAAAACCCTAGAGTTTATGTTTTAGGATTTAGATTTATAGATTTAGGGTTTTAGGGTTTAGAATTTATGTTTAGGGTTTAGAGTTGATGTTTTAGGGTTTAGATTTGAATGTTTAGGGTTTAGGGTTTAGAGTTGACACTACAATTTCTCGTCAGAAAATAAAATTTCCTCTGAATTTCCTCGGAAAATTCTGAGGAAATGCCGAGAATTAAAGATTCCGAGGACATTCCGAAGAAACATTTCTTAGGACTGTTCATCGGTATTTCCTCGGATATTTCCGATGGAACGGTCCTCGGAAACATTCCGAGAGAAAAGAGGTATCGGAATATTCTGACGAACCTCGGCCGTCGGAATATTCCGAGAAACCTTTGCCGTCAGAATATTCTGAGGAAGTGTATCTGTTAGAATATTCCGAGGAAGTGTATCCGTTGGGATATTCCGAGGAGATATGCCCTCGGAATATTCCGAGGAAGTTGTCTTCGGAATATCCCGAGGGATACACTTCCTTGGAATATTCCCAAAAATATTTTTTTTTAAAATTAAAAATTTATTTTTTTAATTGAAATTCAAAAATATAAAATTAAAATTGAAATAGAAAACATATTAGATAATATTCAAAGTTGTACATAC
>NC_027749.1:16715544-16717571 GCF_000695525.1 Brassica oleracea var. oleracea | reverse complement strand
GACGCGGAGCGACCTCGGCACGTCGCTGCGAGAGGTCGCTCCCGGGTCGTTTCTTCGCGAGCGACCTGGCTGTGTCGCTCCGAAGACGTCACTCCCGGGTCGTCTCCTCGCGAGCGACCTGGCTGTGTCGCTCTGAAGACGTCGCTCCCGGCTTGCTCAGAAACCATAGACGCGAGCGACCTTAGGGTGTCGCTCTAGCCAGGTCGCTCCAGGATGTGTGTCACAGCGACTTCACGGCGTCACTCCGGTGAGGTCGCTCTGGTGCGCTGCTCGTCCGTTGATCGCTTTAAACACTTCTTTTGAGCTCCAAATGCACCCAAATGCCTCCAAGAACTCCATGTGGTACTTGGGTGAATGAATAAGACAATGGAAATATGCAGGATATCAACTCCCCCAAACTTGTTCTTTTACTTGTCCACAAGTGAACTTTCTAGAACTCATAGGGAGAGATGTTTTAAGGTGGGGAGCTCATAGCCAAAAGAAACACAACTAGCACTCAATTCAACATCTAATCCAACCTGAGCACACTCTCTTATTTCACTCTAGCTTCTCTAGGCCTATCTCAACTCTTTTCATCCCTACACTCATCATCATGCATTCACACAGGCAAATCAGCCAACTCTCAAGTTCATTGATCTTAACATCAAGTGAATTCTTGAAAATGGTCAATTGGTCCAAATCATTTGGGTAAGGTGAGGCTTTTTAATCAAGTAAGTCAAGGGGTTCAAGATATATGATATTTAAGGTGGTATACTCTCAAGACAAGTAGCCTTGACATTGCACATAATATATCTAAGAAAGGGATCAACTCATGTATACAATGCTCAATCCTCATTATTCCACCCTTTTTCCAAACATATATGATACACATTCATTTCCTCATTCCAAACCCAACTCACATCTCTCACCCAAAGACTCCAAAAGCATTTCCCAACATAAAACTCTCTTCTTCTTTTTTTTTACAAGGGATTTCTTACACTTTTTGAACACTTCTTAGCTCATACTAATTTTGCTAGCCCCCTTTTCTTTATTCTTTTTTTTTTTTTTTTATGTTTGGTGGCCAAGACTTTTCACAAATTGAGCTAGAAGTTTTTCTACTTTTCCCATAAAGACTAGTCAATTAAGCACAAGAGTTCACTCTTTTCCTTCAACTCTCTCATACTCCCAAATCAAACTTTACAACACTCACCCCCCATCCTATGGCTAGACAATAACGTGCATAATCTAGCAAGAATGAAGATCAAGCATTGTCGTTCCCGATACTCTCAACATTATGTGCATGTAAGACTTTCCAAAAAAAACCTCACTCATCAATCAATGAAGGCTTAAAAGGAGGAAGGGATTTTAGGGAGAGGTCTACCACTAGAAGTTGTCAAAAAGATTGGCATAAAGGATGTGACAACTCAAGTGTGTATATCCATGATTCAGTACACAAGGGACCATGAGCAAGATGCATTAAGTTTGTCATTTCAAATAAGGTTGTAGTTGGCTTCAAAGACTGAATTTCAGCAATCAACAAGTTTCAGGAAGAGTTTTCAAGGCTCGAAGCATACAAGTCTTTTTGAGAGGTGCATAAGCTACTCAGGTGCAAAGTAATGTTCTTTACAAGGCATTTCAAATCATTGCTCCCAATGCAAGTAAATGCAACATATATGCTCTAGACTCTCCTAGAAATGCAAATGATGCAAACTAAATGATTTTTTTTTTTTTTTTTTGCAAATTTATATGTATAATGCAATGCATGAGACTCAAAATCATCAAAGCAAACGTGATCAAATACTTGGTACCTCCCCCACACTTAAATTACACAGTCTCTGTGTGAGTGAGAGAGAGATACCCAAAAGATAACTAAGTGCAAAATATGAACTGGTATATACAAGGAAAAGTAGTGGGTTGCCTTCTATGGGGAATGAGTAGAGGGAGATGCTCCCTCCTCGTCATCCTCAGGTGGTAACTCTTCAATGTAGAAGGCTTGCCCGAACACAGTTGGTTTTCTCACTTTTCCCTTGATGTCAAAGTGGAGGATG
>NC_027749.1:16712812-16713835 GCF_000695525.1 Brassica oleracea var. oleracea | reverse complement strand
AGCTTGAAGGCGTCTTCGGACACTCCATTGGTTTTTGACAATCCGCAGTAGCTGTCAAACTTGTCCAAGTGATCAAAAGGGTCCTCTACAGGAAAGCCATGATACTTGTTGTTCTAGATCACATTGAGGAGTCCTGGTTTGACCTCAAAGTTGTTGGCTTCCACTGGTGGAGCGCGGATACCCAACCTCTGACCATTGATGTTTGGACGATCATAGGTACTAATGGGTTGAGCAGCTCATTGTGGGTGTTCTAGCACTTGCGGTTGATCTGCCATATCAATATCCAATCTCTGCAAGTGAGCCTGTTGCTCTTTTCTTCTTCTCTTCTAGCTCTAGCACACTCTCTCTCTAAAGCTTTAATGTCTGCTGCTCTTGGAACTAGGTTTGATGGACCCCTGCTTCTCAAGTTCATACACCTGAAAGTTAAAGGGAGGTGAAGGAGGAGAATCAGTAACAAAAGAAAATAAAAATGGCTTAGTCTCAAGCAAGTGACTAAATCTCAATGTTGAAATCTACTCAGAATTTGGCAACGGCGCCAATTTGATGTTAGGAGTTTTCAAGGCTCCTAAAACAAATGTTGTAGTATAAATGATTGTCGAACCAGTTCTGAGGGATATCAAAGCACAGAGAATGCAAGTACTCACTTAATCTAAGTGCAACCAATGATTTAGATGAGTTTTAAACTACTACTAATACTAGAAAGCAATTACAGAATGATACTTTCTTGACTAAGGGAAAAGAGAACTCATGGGCATAGAGATTAGACTTTGGGTGATCAAGTATCGAACTAAAGATGGGAAATGATCAATCAAACTATCGACATTAAGCCTAGACACAATTTTAAGCAAGCTCTATGTCTAGATAACTGCTCATTTGCTAACATATCTCAAAAATCAAATGTCTTTGGTTGAATAATATGAAAGCAATCATTACTAACAAGTCTATTAGCTATCTTAGCACCTTTAACAACAAATGTCTTTGGCAAAGTATACTAAAAGCCTAGGAGAGTTGTCTCAGGCATTT
>NC_027749.1:16710193-16712646 GCF_000695525.1 Brassica oleracea var. oleracea | reverse complement strand
CCTTCTTCTTTGGAACCGACTGAAATAGAAAATAAACAAATTTAAATAATAGAAAGATGATAAAATGAAAATAAAGAAATAAATGAATTGAACTTTTTTATAAAGAACATACCGATTCAACGATTTCGTTGATTCGAATTCGGGACAAGTTGGTCGAAGCCGTCGAAGTGGCGTCCAGGTCGGTTTGAAGCTGAGATAGACGGGTCTCTTCGTCTTCCTTCTGAGTTTTGATCAGGCTGAGCACATCCCTCACAACACCATCATCAATCTCCCCGGTGTACTTGTTGGTATGCGCGGTTTTCATTAGGACGAAATCATCAACCGGCTCGCCATCATTTTCATCCGCCTTGAAAAAAAAAAAAGTTAAACAACCATTAGAAATTAGAAGAAATGCATAAAAAATAAAATAAAAATACTTAAATAATTAAAAAAAAAAGATTGAACTTACCAAGCGATCCCCCAGAGTGGCAATAGTCTGGGCACCCAAATTGTGCTTGTACATGCCCTTCCCGCCACGATCGCTCTTGCGGTTGGCGGAGTTGGTCACGGAGGTAGTTTTCGTCTCGTCCTAATCCCAATGCACACACAACTCCTCTCAGACCGTGTTGTTAATAGACTTCGGGACCTTTTAATAAAAAAAATATAAAATAGTTTAATAAATCCAAAAATAGTTTAATAGATTCAAAAAATTGTTTAATAAATTAAAAACAACATGGTTGATGAGCTACTTTTTCTTCTACTCGTAGATCTGCTTCCCATAGTTGTCCATAACTTTATGGACGAAGGCGTCACGGATAAAGTTCGTGTGATCGGGATTCCAGGTGAACTCTTGCTGAAAAAAAAACACAATTTGTAGAAATTTTATATTAAAGATTAAAAATATAAGTAAAAAAAATTAGAATACTTACCGCAAACTGACGAAACCACATCTCCTGGTCCTCGGCAGGGAAGTGAGTGAAAGTCGGATATCCTTTGCTGAGGTTCGAGTACATCATATTGTTGATCCATGCGCTGATTCTGTTCCCGGATCAGTTGAACCTAATATAAGAAACAAATTATTAATAATGAATCAAATTTTAATGAAAGGAAAAAAAAAGACTTTTAGTAACCATGTTTGACGTCGTCCCTTTGGACACGGAGTGAGATAGGGAAGATGCTCACGACCGGGCTGTTGAACCAACTGGGCAATAGTCATCACTTAGTTATAATAAATATATAAATTAAAAAAACATATTTAAAAATAGTTTTAATAAATATTAATTGAAAAAATATTTAAAATTAGTTATAATAAATATATAAATTAAAAAAACATATTTAAAAATAGTTTTAATAAATATTAATTGAAAAAATATTTAAAATTAGTTATAATAAATATATAAATTAAAAAAACATATTTAAAAATAGTTTTAATAAATATTAATTGAAAAAATATTTAAAATTAGTTATAATAAATATATAAATTAAAAAAACATATTTAAAAATAGTTTTAATAAATATTAATTGAAAAAATATTTAAAATTAGTTATAATAAATATATAAATTAAAAACATATTTAAAAATAGTTTTAATAAATATTAGTTGAAAAACATATTTAAAAATAGTTTTTATAAATACAAAAAATAATAAAATAGTGTTTATAAATCAAAAAAATGTTTTATAAATAAAAATTAGTTTTTTTATAAATATGAAATCATCTTTTATAAATCCAAAAATCGAATTTATATACAAAAAACTTTTTGTAAAATCCAAAATTGATTTTATAAATACAAAAATAATAAAAAAAATTATAAAAAATTTCTCATTCAATTCAGCACAACAAATTATCCAAGCAAATCACAATTCTAAACCTATTACACAACCAAATCACAATCCTAACCAATCACCCTAACAAATATCTATCAAAAAACTTCTAAAATCATCAAATCTACATAAAAACCTAACAAATAGAACCTAGGAGATTGGGATAGGGTCCTTACATTAGGATCCTTACATGATTTGTGTAGGTTTAGAGAGGATTCGCCGGAGAGATCGTTGCGAGAGAAGGGGGAGATCGCCGGAGAGGAGAGAGATCGCCGGAGAGGGAGAAGAGAGAAATGGGGAAGAAGAAGTGTTTCATCTTTATAAAACCTAGGGTCCGACGGAAACTATCCGTCGGAATTTCTTCGGTATTTTCAATTTCAATTTTTGCGAAATATTTGGTGGCTGGTTTGCCCGGTTAAATGAAAATATTCCGAGGAAATTCCGACGGACACTTAAATATCCGTCGGAATTTCTTAGGTATGTTCATTAATTCGAAGAAAAAGAATATCTTATGCATGTATTTCTATTGGTTTATATTGTTCCTTGGAATTTCCTCGGACTATTCCGAGAAAATTACGAGGAACACATGTTTGGGGTTTCAAAACATCAAATTTTTTTGCCCTATATCATTTCTTATACAAATGCAATGCATA
>NC_027749.1:16706273-16708655 GCF_000695525.1 Brassica oleracea var. oleracea | reverse complement strand
TAATTAATTAAGATTTAAATTTCAACTTGTTAAAATAAAAATTTGTAAGCTAATTTATTTACCTCTCATATTGAAGAACATCTTCGCAGTTGGTGAGCAAATATGTTTGCAAATGACTGCCCTCCGGCACAGTAAGTCGATGATCCTTTGGTTTTCCGCTAAGTTGTCCAACATCTGTGAAGATGTCTGGAACCGTAACATGATATGTTGCCCGTTCGCCTCTATCATCATGCCGAGCAGGTCTTCTGTTTTTGGTCTGCACTTCTGCTGGAAAGTAGAACTCGGCAAAGTTTGAAGTTTCTGAATTTATCATCTGTACGATTATAGAACCTTCGACCCTACTATAATTTTTCACCATCTTCTTCAAATGGTACATATACCGCTCATACAAATACATCCATCTATACTGCACATGACCAACAAGTTCCAATTCTCTTGCCAGGTGAATAACAAGATGCTCCATAACATCAAAAAATGATTGAGGAAATATCTTCTCAAGGTTGCACTGAATCACAGCTATGTTAGTCTTCAAATTTTCAATACCTTCAAGAGTCACTGATCTCGTGCATAAATCGCGGAAAAAAGCACTAATCGCTGCAATTGTTTATGTAGTTCTCCAACAGCATCTACCGGAAAACGCTCATGTCCACCGACTTCTGGCGTCCTTTCTGCACCAAAATCTCTTAGTTGTATCTTCAAATCTTTCCCACAAATTTCCGGAGGTGGACTGTCAAACACCCTCTTGTTCTTCGTAAACAAATTCCTACTCCTACGATATGGATGATCAGGTGGTAGGAATCTCCTGTGACAGTCAAACCAACACGTTTTCCTTTCGTGTTTTAGTTGGAAAGCATCAGTGTTATCTTGACAATATGGACATGATATCCTTCCATGCGTTGTCCATCCAGACAACATATCATATGCTGGAAAATCACTTATTGTCCACATTAGTACTGTCCGCATTTGAAAGTTTTCTTTACACGAAACATCGTATGTTTCAGCACCTTGAGCCCATAGTTGTTGCAACTCATATATTAGTGGCTGAAGAAACACATCAAGTGATCTCTTAGGATGCTCTGGTCCGGGAACGAGAATCGAGAGAAACAAAAACTCTCGTCGCAAGCACAAGTTTGGGGGGAGGTTGTATGGTGTAAGAATGACGGGCCATAGAGAATACTGTCTTCCACTCTTGTCAGACGGGCTGAAACCATCAGTACATAATCCAAGGTAGACATTTCTTCTCTCATACGCAAAGTCGGGATACTTTGATTGGAAATGCTTCCACGCTTTTGCATCTGAAGGATGTCTGATCTCACCATCTGTTGAGTGCTCCGCATGCCATCTCATTGGTTGCGCTGTGCGTTCAGACAGATACAACCTCTGCAACCTTTCCGTCAAAGGTAAATACCACATCCTTTTATATGGCACTGGAACTCTTCCACTTGTATCTTTATAACGAGGCTTTCCACAAAATTTGCATGTAACCCGCTGTTCATCCTCCCTCCAATAAATCATGCAGTTGTCGCTGCATACATCTATTACCTGATACGATAAACCAAGACCAGCTACGAGTTTCTGAACCTCGTAGTATGAACCAGGAGCTAAATTATTCTCAGGTAGAATACCTTTTACAAAATCAGCAATCGCATCCACACAGTCTTCAGCCAAATTATAATCTGTTTTAATGCCCATCAGTCTTGTTGCAGATGATAAAGCTGAATGACCATCTCTGCAACCTTCGTACAAGGGTTGCTTTCCAGCATCCAACATATCATAAAATCTCATAGCTTCTGCATTGGGTAAATCTTCCCCTCTAAAATGATCATTCCCCTCTAAAATCTCATAGCTTCTGCATTGGGTAAATCCTCCCCTCTAAAATGATCATTTACCATCTGCTCAGTACCTGGACCATAATCTACATCCATTCTAATTGGTTCTTCTAACCTAACCGCAGGCTGAGGTTCGCTAGTACTACAATATTCATAATCAGTTTCTCCATGATGATACCAAATTTTGTAACTTCGTGTAAACCCATTCAAATATAGATGAGTCGAAACATCCCACTCATTAATAATCTTTCTATTTTTACAGTTAGAGCAAGAACATCTTAACATACCCGTTTCTGCTTCCGGTTGTCGCTGAACTAACCCCATGAATTCGGTTATACCTCGTTGGTATTCTTCCGTAAGCAATCTCGTTTTCGGATCCAAATGAGGTCGATCGATCCAAGAACGATAATAATTTGAAGAAGACATGCTTTTTTCAATCAAATTCGTTTGTAAATATAGTATGTGAGAGGATGAAGAAATGGAGTGACTGAAGAGGTTGGGGGTGCGGGTATTCATAGATGAAATGCTGCCGACAGTACCGAGGAAATTCCGA
>NC_027749.1:16684017-16706211 GCF_000695525.1 Brassica oleracea var. oleracea | reverse complement strand
AACGGCTATAATATATCCTCGGATATTCGTCGGTGTTTTCCGAGGAATATGATTTCCTCGGTATTTCATCGGTATATTCCGAGGAAATTCCGAGGATCTCATTTTCCGTCAGAATGTCCGTCAGAATTACGATGTTTTCTTGTAGTGTGATGTTTTGGGGTTTAGGGTTTAGAGTTGATGTTTCATGGTTTAAGGTTTAGAGTTGATTATTTAGGGTTTAAAGTTGATGTTTTAAGTTTAGATTTAGGGTTTAGGGTTTACGTTTAGGGTTTAGAGTTGATGTTTTAGGGTTTAGATTTGAAGGTTTAGGGTTTAGGGTTTAAGGTTTAGAGTTGATATTTCGGGGTTTAGGGTTTGGAGTTGATGTTTCATGGTTTAGAGTTTAAAGTTGATGATTTAGGATTTGGAGTTGATGTTTTAAGTTTAGATTAGTTATCCATATGTTTTTTTTTTGTCCAAGTTATTCAAAAGGTTATAAATGTCTTTTATCCTTCATTAAAGATGAGGGCAAAAGTGATTAGTGTAAACATGAAAAGTGGTACTTTGAAAATAGTATTTTTGGCAATTTCCCTATTAAATTTCAACTTAAAACGGAAAACTTACTTATATTTTCCTATTCGATAAATATAATTAATTATTAAATTTAAAATAAATATATCTATATAAGAACTATTTTATTGATTGTAAAATTAGGTTAGGTAAATATGTACCACAATTTTATATTTTCAAAGAAGTTTTCTTTTAAACAAATGAAGTTTAATCTTTTATTTAAATTAATAATAATTTAACTTCTAAAACAGAATTATATAAAATTAAATAAAAAATCAGATCATTATATATTTAATTTTTTAGAAAAATATATACATTTAAATACTTGAATTTTCCTATATTGTCTCTCATATAACTACAATATTTTTTAACCAACTTAATACATATTTTAAATTATTTAAATTTATAATTTTGTGCTATACTACGAGTTAAAATCTATATGAATATATATATATATATATATATATATATATATATATATCTGGACACTAAATATATTTAATATAAAAATAAATGTTTTCAATTTCTATTCATTAATTTTAAATAAATTTTCAAATATTGACAAATATAATAAAACTTAAATGATAATTTTAATACATAACTTAGCACCTACTTTTAAAATAATCTAACTAAAATAAAAAATACCACTCACTACTCAAAATATGGCTAAATTTTTTAAATATTTACATTTATAAAAAAATATTTATGTGTTTTTAAATCGCGGATAAAAATTTAGTTTTGCCAAAGAAAGAAATGCATGTTTATAGGCCAATAGTTATTGATCTTGTATATAACGTTTTTTGTCAGCAATTAATTATTCCAAGCTTTAACGGATTTAATTTCGCTGATTTATAACACGGTATATACACATTACGGGGAAATGATTTGATGTTTGTATCAAATTCGAAATGGTTTTTTTGATGTTTCTATGCAAAGCAGTAAAAACTAGGTAATAACCCGCGCAAATGTGATTATTAGTATCGTTATTTTTTTTAATAAGGAGACATTAATCTGTTTAATCTGGATATCGGTTCGGTTTTAGGTTATTTTTTTGTTTTTAATCTCTTAAAATATAACTATCATTTTAAATTAATATTTATTTGGTTTGTTCGGTTAAAATGTTTGATGTTTTTGGTTTTTATTTTCCTGTGATAATCAAAAATTACTATTATTTATTTGTTTTCATGTTATGAATCTTACATAGTCGTGATGCCGAATCAATGGTTTCATATTATAGTTTTAAACGGATAATAGTTAAAAAAAGAAAAGAAAATTATCAAGACAAATCATTTTACTACAATTTGGTCGATAGTGAAAGGATCAGTAAGAAAAAAAATATTTTAACTTCCAAAAAAATTAGATATTTCAGTTGTGGTAAATAATTAGTTATAAGGTGCTCACGTCAATGTGCATATGTATATAAAAGTATATAAAGATGGTTGATAAATACATAAAGATACTGTTAATTAATATTAAATGACTTTTTTCAAAATAATACGTGAAAAATAAAATTCTTAAAATGAAATTATTTAACAACAAAAAAATATTGTAAAATTTATATAAACTATAATATATAACTTATATATAATTCTTTAAATATATGTATATATATATATATATGCATATAACAGATCATATTGGATATTCGTTCCTATAAATATAGATATTTGTGATTTGTTTTTTTTTTTTTACGTATATTGCATTTTAGTATTTGATTTGCTTCGTAGAGTAACGGATATCCAGATTTTTCGGTTTGAATCAAAACGAATAACGAATCAAATCAAAATTTATGAATAATTTGTCTAAGCTCTATTCGTAAACAGTAAAAATAACGTAAAGAAGAACCATGCATGTGAGTTTTATATCAAAAAACGTAAAGTACATAGTGTGAACATATTTATGTAGAGTTTGGCTGAGAATCTCTCTAAATGGGATATGTGTCAATTTTAGTGTAAACGCATTTATTACAATGCTTCTATACATTACATGTGTCCAGTTTAGTATGAACACATTTATTACATTGTTTCTCCTTTAGTATATAAGGGATCAGTTGTGTCTATAAAAAAATGACTAGGATAGCACTAAAAAAGTTTTTGTCACAAATATAAATTCTAAAAATAAAAATGACCAAAATAGCACTTAATGTTTTATCAAAAGAAATAAATATACACTTATACTCCAATGGTAAATTAATATATATATTAGGGTTTAGAGTTAAGGGTTAAGGGTTGGGGTTTAGGATTTAGGATTTAGGGTTTAGGGTTTAGGGTTTAGGGTCTAGAGTTTAGGGTTTAGAGTTTAGGGGTGGGGTTTATGGTTTAGGATTTAGGGTTTAGGGTTTATAGTTTAAGTTTTACGGTTTAGGGTTGGGGAGTGAAGTTTTGGGATAAGATTTCAAATTTTAAAAAATTTTGAAAAATTTAAATTTTTCAAAAGATAAAATGCTATTTTGGTCATTTTAGTTTTTAAAAGCTATTTTGTGACATAAACTTAAAAATGTGCTACTTCGCTTGTAAAAAAAGGTCGGTTTATGTAATTATATCTAAATAAGCCTAAGGGAGAGAAGACTTTCAAAAATATCGGAAGACTTGAAAAATATCTTAACGATTTTGTAGAACAAACAAACAAAAAAATCTAAAAGCTTGACAGATCCTCCCTCCCTCTCTCTTCCTTGTAATTTCCTTTGATTGATTGAGAGAGCGATCCTTTGCCCTGCCTTCAAGTCTGTTCCTGTCTTCTTTAATCGCACCAAAGTAATTCAAAATTCAAAACTTTAATCAAAGAACTCGAGAGTCGAGTTATGGTGAAATCGTCGGACGGTGTTTCGTCTTCGTCTTCTTCAGTGGCGCCGTTCCTGAGGAAATGCTACGAGATGGTCGACGATTCCTCAACTGATTCCGTCATCTCGTGGAGTAGCGGTGCAGATAACAGCTTCGTTATCTCGGACACGAACGTCTTCTCTGCTCAGCTCTTGCCCAAATACTTCAAACACAGCAATCTCTCTAGCTTCGTCCGTCAGCTCAACATCTACGTTTTTCCCTCTCTGTCATAAGAATCAAAGATTATATATGTTGTTTTCTTGAATCGCCCGTTTGGTGTTTTTGTGCTGTTTCTTGAAATCTTGAATCGTAGTCTAACTTTTTTGTTTCTCTGCTTCTGTAAAGTGTATAGCTTTTAGAGAATTTTGATTACTTGATGTCACTTCCTCTGTGCACATGTGCCTGATTCTTGGATGTGGTGTAATGAGAGTAACGTTTGTGATTTTCTTATCTTCCTTCCAGGGTTTTAGAAAAGTTGATTGCGAGTTTGCGAACGACTGGTTTGTAAGAGGTCGAAAGGATTTGCTAAAGAACGTTATCCGGAGGAAGAATGTTCAGAGTAGTGACCATCAGAGCAAAAACGTTTCCAAAAAACAGGAAAGTACTTGTAAGGAAGATGATACTGAGAAGAGTGAGCTGTGGAAAGAAGTTGATATCTTAAAAGGGGATAAGAAGGCATTGGCGCAGGAGCTTGTCAAAGTCAGGCAGTACCAGGAGGTTACCGGCACGAAGATGCTACACTTGGAAGACAGAGTTCAAGGAATGGAAGAGAGTCAGCAGGAGATGCTTTCGTTTCTGGTGATGGTTATGCAGAATCCAAGTCTCTTGGTTCAGTTGCTTCAACCAAAGGAGAGTAGCTGGATAAAGGCGGAAGGAGGAGGAGGAGGAGCAAAGATTTTGGAAGAAGTTATAGATGAAGGAGAATCATACTCAAGTGGTCTTCCTTTAGTAACATACCAGCAGCCACAATCAGAGGGAACAGAAAAGTCAAGCTCGAGTGACATGAATGACTTCTTGAGAAACGCAGATATGTTGAAGTTCTGCTTGGATGAGAATCACGTGCCGTTGATCATACCTGATCTGTATGATGATGGGGCATGGGAAAAGCTTTTGTTGTTGAGCCCTTCAAAGAAGAAGAATGTGAAGAAAGGAAAGGATGATGCAACATTGGAGGAGGAGGAGGATGAAACCATGAAGGTGATACAAGAAGAAATGGAGAGAGCAGATGACTTTGATTTTGGACAGCTTACTCCAGAGAGGTCTAGGAATCTTGAGATTCTAACACAGCAGATACAATTGCTGGCTTCAAATGAATAGAAAAAATGGATGAGTTTTTTTTGAACATATCAAAACTTTGTTATGCAGTGAAACATTATAAGTAGGCTCTGGAGTATCATTTTTTGACCAGGGCTATTCTTTAAAGATAAGCTACAGCGTCTTACAAAAGAAAATACTGAGAATTTTACTTTCTACTCGGTAAACATTAGTAGCATTTTGTTAATGATTTTGTAAAAACAACACTTTTTTTTCTCTACATAATATAGATACCGATCTTGCTCATACATCTTATTGGTCAAAGTTGAATATGTTCAAAGATGAAATAAAACATGAATAATAGTCCTAGTACCCCCGTTAATGGCACAAATATCGAGCTAGGATTATTCTCTCATGAACTTCTTTATCTCTTATGTTGTCTATTTAAATTACACTAGATAATAGTACGCATTTGTTCTTTAAAAGATTTTAACATTTTGTAACAGTACCATCTTCATCGATTGTAAGATGGCGAATACAAATATTGGTCTCTTAAATGTATCATCATTGTTGAAGAGTTAACGTATTACATGCTCGTGTTCTTCCTCGATCCTCGATGTGTTAAATTTATAAAGAAGTTGGGGTCTTTGGAATGCTGTTGAAGGTGTGTCTGAGAGTAAGGGGGTTATTTTTGTGTGTTGTTTCTTCTCATTTCTATGTGGTGTTTCTCCTTGTCTTCTGGCTCAGTCGTCGTGAACGGGTGGTTCCAGGAAGTTCCGTTCTTGGTTCTATTCTAGTATCTGGTTCTCCGTACCGTTCTTGTCTTGTGTGCTTTCAGTGTAATTTCCGGGGATAATAATGTGTTCCTCTAGCTATTTCTTTAATTTCAAATATGTATTCTATCCAGTTTATTAATCAAATCTGTTCATTAAAACATGTTTGAGATTTTAGGATTGGTTTTCGAAAAGTTAAAGTGTAACAAACTGCTCAAATTAATTTTGACGTCTATAACTGAGATCAAATTAATTTTGACGTCTTATAATGATGGTCATTCGAGTTTTAGATTTGTGTCGGTTCTGGTTATCGGTTTTCAAGTTATAGGGGTTAGGTGTTTCAGACCCGTTTATGAACCACATTTTTCAGATCAGATCAGTCCGGGTAATGTTGGGTTAGAGTCGGGGTTTTACCATCGATAAAACCGAAGTGAACCACATTAAAAAAAAGTTTGGGGTTAATTTAGGTTTAAACCCAAAAATCTGACAGAAATCTAAAAATCCCAAATTAAACCTAAAAACCTGAAAAAATCAGTTAATTCATGTAATTCGAGGCTTTAGATATTTTTATTTATAAATTAAATTATATATATATATATATATTAATATTTTATTATATTTTAGATATCTGGATACCCATTTAGTATTCGATGTGATTTTAGTTTTTCTAATTTAGAAAATAGGACCTGTTCGGCTTATTGTAAACCGACGTGCGGGGGTTGTATATCGTAAATGATTTCGTTTAGTAGTTTTAGGAAAATTTGTTATTTAGAAAATTTTATTAATAAATTATTTTTTCCTGTGGGGTTACAATGAACCAGTCCCCTATTTATGAAATTATATAAATTCCTTTAGAACATTTTAAAAAAAAAAGATAACTTACATTGCTTTCATCATTTCGGCTTTTTTGACATTGACACCTCTCATTCCTCAAAGAAGATCCTGCAAGGGCAGAGATCTCTTGCCGAAGGTGAAATCTATGAGCTCTAGATGAGAACCGTACTGACGTACATAACGCATAGATGTACAATTGATAGTATCGCCGTGAAGAGCATCTCTTTCCTGAAAGATATGATTATCTTACGTATTTATTTTACAAAATATTACAAAAGTGTACCTCCTAAGTTTGAGACTTGGTGCTGCTATTCTGCCAGGAGCTTGAAGGGCCGTCCTAACATGCCTCTGAATTGCACATAAAGCACAAAACCTAGTCACATGGACTACACAAACGTTTTCATGAGAACATCCAATTAGACACTGAATAAAAGACCCACCAAGCCAAGCAATTAATCAAACCAGCTTATAAATGCAACATACAGCGTTTCACATTGCCAACATCTAGAAAGTAAGCATCTAAGCACTCAGTGTATGTCTAAAATTGCAATACAGAATTCAGAAAATATGTATTCCCAAGATTCTTCAAACCCAGACCCTACAAATCACTAACACCGACCAAATGTCAACAAAACCACAAAGGAGTTCTCGGATAAATAAAAAGACAGATATATTTATGTTAATCAATCAGTGCTTAATCTTCCCTCTCTTTTGATTTTTTTTTGCGAACTTGAAACTTGTTAGTGCAGCAGGGATTAACGTCTCCATCTTGAATTCAGAACCACCATTAGAGAAGCCACTAAAAGGTTTTCTAGCAAGATTAAAATCAAGTTGCAAAACCTTCGTCCACTTCTCCGAACCCTAAGACAAATCGCCTTCGTAATCACCTCGTACCAAACGCTTAACTTGAAATCCGCAAATCTGCTATGATCTCTTGTTCCAGATCACAAAAAAAATTAATAATGCCAAAAATTATTTAGTTGAAAGGGAAAGAGAAAAACGGAAATATATTGTTTGTTGGAATAAAAGGATTTCGTGAATAATAAAAATAATTAAAATGCATAGTTTAAAATTAATCAGTGGCAAAAATCTGTAAATATTATTGAAACAGAAAGGCACCTCAAAAAATTGCCTTCTGTTTTAATAGTATATATACTAGATTTTGATCCGCGCTTTCAAAGCGCGGGTTTATTTTCCTTTTTTTTTAATTGACAAATATTTAGTAAATGTCATATTTTGTATATTTGTGTTTTATTTTATAAAAGACTTAAATTTTTTATCTTTTTTTATCGTGTTTCATATTAAATGACTATTTATGTTTAAAAAATTAAATTTTATTTCTTTAATGAATTAAGTTGGTATAACTCTGATAAATTAATTTTATTATGTGGTTAATATTTTTAATAAAAAAAATATATACTTTTAATAAAGATTTATACTTTTCAATGAAAAAAATTAATTTTTTTTATGAATGCGTAAATTATATTAAGAAAAAAAATTAAGAATGGTTGAAAAAACTTATTTGAACTTGGACTCAATGGCCCTAAGGAAAAAAAAATGTGAGAATTGGATCTGATTTCTTAATCGGCCCAAATGGCCCAAGAGAGATCTGATGTAGACAGTGGGCTGGATCCAAAAAAAATGGCCAAATATAGATGTGTTATTAATATTACTTGATTGCCTTTAATGAAACATGCAATGTTAGTAAAGAAAAAATAGGCTAAGGTAAAAAAGGATAATAGGATCCTGCTTTAATAGTATAGATAGATTAGATGCAGGTTGGTTAAATGCAAACTAATATAAGTGTTTTTAAGTTATTAGAATTATGGTTTACATTGACAACGACCATACCCTTTATAATTTTTAATGTAAAAGAGCAAAGGAAAAGAAAATATACAAAAGGAAAAGCTGCAACATTAACTGCTAACATCAAATCTCAATGAAGCAGGAAGTAAGACTACAAATGTTTTGGAAGTTGGAACTACGTAAAAGCTTTTAAAAATAATACGATGGCTTTGATTCATGTTAAAAGGTTTAAAATATTTTTATTCAAGGAAGATCTCAGAAAATTTAGGAAATATAGTTATATTACCTATTAAATTGACTAAATTATTGTTAGAGAAATATATGGTAACACATTATTAGTCGAAATGTCAAAATATTATTAGTCAAATGAAAGGATACAACCTTGTTTAACAAGATTTTTCAGAATGTTTCTCTTTTAATAGTATAGATTTATTCCCTCTTCATTTTGTATTTGTTTGTTTTCAAAATTTAAAACATATACAATAAACTTTTTGATTCCATTAATAATAACTTTTTATTTTCTACATTTTAACATTCATTTTGATATATATATATATTTTATATATTTTAACATTAATATAGAAAGTCTAACAATAAATGTAAAATAAAAATAAGTGGATGGAACATATGTGAAAAGCGTGGTCACCGAAAATAGGTATGAGAAACATGGACATGATAGTTGTGGACAAGAAAATATGCTAAATCTTTTATAAATATGGTGATGGTGTTATTGTCGATTGATCATATATGTGTAGTTAGGTGCACGTTGTAGCAAAAGATCTGGGCTCTCATCCCAGCACTTCCACGCAAATGGAACCTGCGAGGCAGAGCCGTAGGCTCAAACTTAGGAAACAACTGTTTCCAGTTCAGGTTTGAAAGAGAGGAGGACTTACGAAGGGTCCTAGATAATAGACCCTATCACTTTGCTTACTGGATGGTTATCCTCCAGAGATGGGAGCCTGTGATATCCAACTCCGTCCCGTCAATGATCCCGTTCTGGATCGGAATCAAAGGTCTCCCACTCCACTACTGGCAAGACGACATGGTGTGCAGAGTGGGTCAGGAACTGGGAACTCTTGAGAATCATGAGTTAACAAAAACAACAGCCAGGGTCCAAGTGTCAGTTGATGGTCTAAAGCCTCTGATTAAGGAACTAATAATTGAATTCGACTCTGGAGAAGAGACCTCGGTTACCTTGGAGTATGAGAAGTTGAAATATCACTGCTCAGTCTGTTTCTCGCTCCTACACTCATGAAAGAACTGCCCGAAGACAAGGGAGGAGGAAAGAATCTGGAGCCAGACCCAAAAGACGTCACAAACTGAGACCCTCTATGGAACAGATACCACCTCTAGAGCTCAACAAATGGAGAGAAGGGAGCTAGAACAAATCAAGGCGAAGAAAGGAACTGACCACTATTCCTTCACGGCAAGACTAGACTGCCATGGAAAACCCTTTGGAGAGAGGGTGAGCACAAGGCAAACGCGTGCGCCTCCACCTACACCTATCACGATGAATGGGAACCCTCCCACGCAAACCTGGATTCACAAAACAACAAAAGAAGGATCCCATGAATACTCATCTCCACAGTATACTCAGAACAGACAAACAAAAGCTAGAGAGACGCAGAGAGGACGAGACCTTTTCCCTCAAAGAAGCCAAGGCCAATGGAGGGCTAAACAAACGGTTGATCTAGAAGAAAAATCAACCAAACCTGTAGAGCAACAGGACCAAGGGTCTAGAGAAACTGTTGCGCCCGAAACACTACAGATAAACCCCAATGGACTGTGCATACCCACAATGGAAGAGGTAATGGAGGACTTACATCATGTAACCAGGCAGTACTTAAGCTGCCCCGATCCTGTAGAAGCAGAGGCAAGGAGACAACGAGTCCTCCTGGGAGATGCTTCGGGCCAGATGGAGGAGACGGCAGTAGCAATTATCGCAGCAGAGACTCGCAGGCAAGCACTACTCTCACAGTCGATGGGGGATGAGAGCAACCCAAACACCCCCTCCCCCCCCGATCCAAAATACTCTTAACCAGACTCTATTACTCCCTGCACCCTCAGTCACCCATAACCCAAAGAATAGGGAGGAAAACAATGCAGAAGAAGGAGACTCAGGACTGCGCCCTATATCCAGAGAGACGGAATCAACTCCGCAAAGGACAATTGAAGGACCTGCAAAGTTAAAATCTATTGTCATTAGTCCTAATGTCGAACAAGAGGAAGCTCCTATGATGTCCCAAGTACCTATAGAGCAACTAAGAGAGGAAGAGACACTTAGAGAGTTTCAAAATAAAGTAAAAATAAGGGTTAAAAGACCACTTCAAGCAAGATCAACGGGGAACAGTCTGAATATCCTAAGGGGAGCTAGTTCAAAAAAGAGGAGGATCAGTCAGTTCCAAAACTCACCAGCGAGAGGAGCAGCCTCCCCAAAAAGATCTAACTCAACTTCACAGAAGAGAGCAAACAATGACAAGACCACTACAAGAACATCAAAAAGCTCGAGGAGCAAGAACCTGAACCCACCAATTAATCTCATCCCTGCAAGGACCAAGAGAAGCTCGGATTTTCGGGCTTCTCTACACCCGGCTCCTTAGTCGTGGCTAGCTGGAATTGTAATGGGTTGGGGAATCCCATTACAATCCAGCGTCTGAAGGAGATTCACAGACGAAACTCTCCTGATATCTTTTTCCTCATGGAAACGAAAAACCCCACTGATGTCGTGTTGGAAAAGCTCCAGTGGCTCCTCTAGACCAATATTTTGTGGTACCTCCAAAGACACCAGGCAGTGGAGGCCTCTTCTTAACCTGGAAACCTGACATCAAGTTATCAGCGTTAAAATCCTCAAAGAACTTCCTGGACACCACAATAACTCATAAAGGCATCAGTTTTCATGCTACTTTCGTCTACGGTGAGCCTGATCATACAAAACGGCAAGCTGTTTGGAATGAACTAACAAATCTACAGACCACTCAAGGGGAACCATGGCTGTTAACAGGAGATTTCAATGAGATCATCGATAATAATGAGAAGTGTGGAGGACCAGATAGAGCTGAGGGTACATTCTGTGCCTTCAGGACTTTCTTATCAAACAATGATCTCTTCGATCTAAAGCATTCAGGCAGTTACCTCTCATGGAGAGGCAAGAGACACACACACACCTGGTTCAGTGTAGACTCGACAGGTCGATCAGCAATAGCGAATGGATAGAAATTTTCCCCTCTTGTAGAAGTCACTATCTGAGATATGAAGGCTCTGACCATCGACCACTCATCTCCTATCTGGATGCGACAGAGAAAAAAGGCACCAAGCTGTTCAGATACGATAGGAGGCTAAGAGAAAATCCAGAAGTAAAACTATATATTATCTTCGTTTTTTTTAAACTCTCAACGATATATTGCTTAAAAATGTTTATATACAGAAAATAATAGTATAATAACCTTTAGTTCATATACTATTTTAAAAACATGTTATTAGAAAACTTTATGGAAAGTAGAAACGTGGACATGAAATGTGTGGATGAGAGTAGATTCAATTATGTAACCTTGTGTTTTGAGTTGACAATTAAATTTTGGATGAGATTCGTTGTACACTATATGAATGAGAACACAACAAACTTAAAATAAAATCCACATAACATGTGATATTCATTGCAAATTAAGCCTAGTGTTTCTGAAAAAACTCATATTTATTTATGATTCTCTTGAAACAGTGAATGATAAAAAGTATTGGTAGGAGTAATAGAGTAGTGGACGAAAATTTCGTGGATGAAAAAGTTGTGGACGGTAATTTTGTGGATGGAAGAGTTGTGGACAACATAGCAAGCACATCATAGCGGTACCAATGGTGACCTTGTTTGATGCTCGACGAATTCCATCATGTATTCCACCAATCCTTCACAATGTCCTTTATTTTATCGTGCTCATCAATTATATTCTCTATCCATAGTTCAAGTTGAGAAAAATACTATGACATAATTGAGTTGAGGAAGTCTAGTTCCAACTGTAAAGATTGTCCATCCATAATTTTAAAACACAAGAGAATTTGTAATTCATACATTAGTGTTTCTTCAATAGCTACTGGCAGAGGTATTCTAAGAAAAAAGAATAAAATAGAAGGATTTCCATTAAAGTACAAAACTTTGTCTTTAAATTTGGGAAAATAGCAATTCCACCATTGACTACCATGGTGAAAAGGACGGAGTTGGTTTGAGGAGTTATGATTTTCTCAATTACACTAAAAATCTGTAATTTAAAGATTTTTAAGCTCAACCATTTAAATTAGGATTTCAGTGAGTATTTATACTATTGTGGAAGAAGAGGTTGATTAGTGAAACAAGAAAGAAAATGATTTAACGAAATCAAAAGATTAGATAAGAAAAAAGTTAGGATTCTTTGTTTAAGTGGAATTAGAAAAATATCTAGTTAATAGATTTGGTTGGAAGGGAAAATTGGGAAACTAGCCATCAAAAAGTGCTCTAGAAGCATAAAGTGACTTATTCTGTAATTGAAAAATCAAATACTGTGTAAATGTAATTTTCACTTTTTTTTTTTGTCAACAAACGGCTATTCTATTACTCTAACATGAGGTGGTCTGGGTAGCCAGACCGGAATAGAACAACCAATAAAACATAAAGATCTATGAAAAGATCGAGCATTCCTTGCTAAAGAATCAGCAATTTCATTCTGTGTTCTTGGCACGTAGGTGATCTTGAAGTCCGAATAACACATGAGGATGATTTGAATGGCTTCTAGCTCCGTTGAAAACTTTGGCCAGGCTTGGGGTTCCTTTATCATAGCTATCAGGTCTTTGCAATCTGTACCAAAGTGTTGGCAGTTTGAATGTTGAAGCATGCTTTCCAATGCCCATTTCAATGCTTCCAATTCCGAGTGTAGTGCTGTCTTCCGCCTCCTTAAATTCCGTGTTCCCATAAGTTGGATCTTTCCCGTGTTATCCTTTCACTTTTTAAGTATAATATTTACATAATTAATAATTGGTACACATAGTTTTAGGTACACTTTGAGTTCGTAAGCTATTACATTTGTTTTTGGATCACCAAATTTCCAAATATGCACAAATACATGTAAAATTATAACAATGGCAATCACTGAAATATATTTACTAACTAAAAGGCAATTTAAAACTTTATATGAGAGTGCATGAAGTAATGACGCGTCAGCATAGAAAAAAATGTAAATAATACACCATTTAAAAGTTATTTTCTAAAAATGTTTCTCTTCTAATATATAATATATATATAAGGGATGTGATTGAGAAATTACCTAACTAAAACAATATTTTGTTTGAATTTGAAAATTCAAGCCATGAAATCAATTAATTCCATACAAAAATAGTTTGACTGTTGACAAAAAAAATAGTTTGGTTTAAGTATTAATTTTAGGATAAGTACTATATGCATTACCTTATAATATCCTATATATAATATTTCTTAGATAATCATGTGTATTAGTCTCCTCAAACAACATATATCAATCAACGGTTTATATAAATAATCACAAAGGTTTTGTCTAGTTCACTGGAACTTTTTGACCCATATGGCTCGATCATCAGTACATGTTTCATATGCAACAGTACCAATGGTTATTGTCATGACGGTTTTATGTTTGTTTCTAGCAAATAATGTGACCCATGCCCGAATGCCAGCCAGTTACTATGTTGGAGGCGTGTATGGTTGGGACCCGATTATTCCAATGGACACTTGGGCACGAGGCAAAATCTTCTACGCTGGTGATATTCTCGGTATGGAAACGATGTTAAAAAATCATATTAATGTTGATTGATAAACAAATATTTTATTAGTTTAATTGAATAAGAGATGACTTGCTGGATAAATCATCTTGTTCCGGTCCAAACTATGTATCAAAACCGGATTAAGGTGTTATGTTATGATATTGATCCACTCCAGGCCTAATTAAACTCCGAATGGTTTTACTCATCTATTTTGGTTCATCGAGCCAACTTTATTAGAAAGGGTAAATATTTGTAGACAATAAATTTATATTGATATAATATGGTGTTGCATTGCAGAATTTAAATACGATTATCAGACAAGCAATGTGATGGTGGTAAATCGTACTGGCTATGAAACGTGTATAGCAAACGAGGGTGCGAAAGAGTACACATCCGGCGACGATAGGATCAGCCTTCCATATGGTCTTAGCTACTACATCGGGACATATGATGCTTCTGATTGCTCAGCTGGCTTAAAGATGGCCATAAGAGCAATTAGTTGAAATAAGTAATTAGTTGAAAGTGAAATTATTAATGCATTTTTTTTGTAAGTCAATTCACTCAAACGCTCATATGAATAAAAAAGTTATCTCATAACTTTATCATGTTGTATGCGATTTCGTTCTTTGTTATTCTCCAAACATTATTCAAGAATTTATTTCCTCAGATTTGTTAATGTGCGATCGTCACATTCATTTCTTACAAAATAAAAAATGGCTTTTAAAAATAATGACATAAAATCAAATTAACTGTGACCTGAAAATGTTACTTATATAGATTTATATTTTTGTCGAGATTCTAAATATGGTAACAACTCACATATATGTTACGCAAATTTAAAATAATTGTATAATCACTATATTAATAAATTGAGAACTAAATTTTTCAAATTTATATGGAAAATCTCTAAATATTTATATTGAAGTTACTTTTTAATAAATTTAATGTTATAATCACTATATTCATTGTTATAAAAATGGTATGATTTTTTTAAAAAAACTATGACCAGACAAAGTTAAATGTGACATTGGCAGTTTATGAATGAATGTAAAATTATATTCATCAAAATCAGTTGGTACATCTAGTGCATACCTGTTTTTGTGTTGCATCACTTTTTTTTTTGATAAGTAGTTTCATTATCAAGATAATGACATTAGGGATACAAATAGTTTTTGCAAGCAAAACCTACTGCATCAATGGATGCTAATTAAAGCAGAGGTCAAAACAAAGCCCCAAAAAAAAGCTAAAAAAGACTTTGTAAGACAAACAAGGTTTAATCTAGTCCCTAACGCTAAGACTAAAGCTTAACAAAAACGAAATTCCTAGCAGCTATGAAATTCCAGTAGAACGGTACCTGCAACAAGAGTGATGATCAACAGAGCAGAACAGCCAGAGAACAATTCGAGGACCCGCATATTGTCCCGAAGGCGACTCCGAACGAGCAACAGGCGAAGCAGGGGTGACTAGGTCCTGCTCCGGCCATCACACAAAGAAGTCCACTCCAGTTGCATCACTTTACAAACGAGATAGTATAGATTTAGCATCTACTAGCGAACCAACACAAGAGGATGGAACCATATCTCTTGTTGTCTGATTACGTCAGCAAACATAGCCAATTCCTATTGTTTTTGTCAATGATTTTCCCAAGATTTTGTGGTTGAGTTGGAGCTTCACCATGCTGCCGCTGGTTCCTTCCCTCCAGAGTGAGTGTACTGCAATTGATTGGACTTTCATTGTGTTGTCTTAGATGATCTCTACTATGTCTGGCGAGCAAGTTGAGTGTTTCATCGTCCTACATTATCTCTACACGAGAAGCCCAGACGAGTAAGGAGTCATAAATGCAAGAGAACAGACCGAGTCCTAAGCAGTACTCACTGTGGCTTGATAACCAAATAGAGGATCAGATCTGGAAAGAAATAAATGCCACATTGGATGATTACGATCTTGTCGAGAGAGGAAAAAGAGTTCAGTCCAGTTATTATCCTCTAATGGTTCAAATTGGATTATCTTTGACACAAGAGAACTTATAAGCTCCACATGTGTTTGTTTCTTTTTTTTTTAAGGATTTTGAGTTCTCTGGCAGATCGAGTCAATACATATACATTTTGTTCTCAATGAGTTTTGGTCATTTATAGTGACAATATCTCTATCTTACATACATATCATGTAAATCCAGATCTATATACATCGGTCATATTTAATCCAAAGCGTATTTACATAGAACATATACAGCAAGGAACGACTACAAAAGCAAGCAATCATTAGTTGCCAACAGAAACAGATCTCTCTCCTAAGCCAAGTGGTGAACGTGAACGTTGACTCCTCTTGATCTTGGAAAGTACCCTTCTCATCTCCGGTTGATGCAGCGATGGCTGACTTATCTTCTCAAATTCTCTCTTTATCTTCACCACTTGGCTATGTTTTGGACCATCCTCGTTTCCATGATTGTTCTTGTTCTCCATTTTCACCCCCACAAACCCCGAGACAAACAAAGAACTATATCCTGTTTTAAAAAGACGACACGAGTTGTGTGTGAAAGCAGAAGAGAAATCAGGTTGGTGAGCAACGCCGAAATGGTTTGAGAATATTATTATACAGAGAGACGACTACTACTCTTTCTTGTGTTTATAAACAAACGTGAAGAATGAGACAAGGACGGTGTCTTCGGAAAGACCAGGAGGCTGCCATGTGGACTCAGGTCGTCGGTCAACAAGAAGATTCTAGAGGATATGCTTTTGAGACCATTACTTCTCTAATCAGTCGTTAATTATTATCCAAACGCATTATTCTCGTGTTACTTTTTTGTCATTAAATAATGTAGAAAGCTTAGACGTTTTGTTCATTTTTATTTTTGCTTTCATCTTCACTCTTCTCCATACCGTAATATTAAGCCTTCTTTTTGACGTCTATGAAGCTGGAGAATTTGGGTTTGTTCATATGGTTGAAGTTTTTAACTGAGAAAACATATAATTTTAAAACCTTATATGGTTGAAGTATATAAATTAAGAAATCAGATAAGAAAATTTTGTGTTATAGGTGTGGTAGTGGTAATTTTAAATTTATTATTGCGATTTTTATGTATTTATCTTGACAATAGCTATCATTTTTGCCGAGATAAAATAAAATAAAATAGGATTGGTAAAATATAAAAATATGTCATGCACGTATAAAAAAAAAATTTAGTTGATATTTTTATTTTGAATTTATCTAGTACTTAAAAATATTATTGTTCTTACATTCCAAATTATTGGGATACATTAAAATTTTGCCTAATAAATCTTGGAAAATAAAATTTCTTCAGACCGTATGTTTTTTAAAATGAATCTACATCATCATCATTGAAATTTGGTATAATTTTTATTTTGAACTGAAAATTTGGTGTAATTCTTTGATAGGTTTCAATTCTACAAAATATAAGTACAATATGTTTTTTTACATTCAAATTTTAGAAGTAAATATGATAAGTTTATTGGGCTTCCAACTTAAAACCAATTTATATATTACTTAAATCTCTTTCATATTTTCGATGTGGGATCTTATCTCCAACACCCTCCCTCGAGATAATGGTGCATATAACCAATAATTTCGCATTACCTCCACAATGTTTTATTTTTTTCTAGTCTTATATGGGCCATCGGCTAGTGGGATGATCGGGCCTCTTTCCGGGCTGGATTAATGGGTCAGGGTGTGAACCTGGCACTGATACCATGATAAGTTTTTTGGGCTTCCAATTTAAAACCAACTAGATCTTGCGCGGGTGTTTTCTTTCATTTTTATATACATAATTTTTTTTCTATATTGTTAATGGTAAATATTCTTAACATTAACCATATTTTCAAACGTTATTGTTTTTTGAACAAAATAACGTTATAATCAACATGTGTGGTCTTTTTCTTCCTTTACTTCTTCTACCATTTTTACAGATAATTTCATAATTTTTAAAGTCATATATTTGTTTGTTTTTACTCCATAAAGATTTGTAGTATATATTTTATATATTTTCACAAACAAAAACGTATATAACAAAATAAAGTTGCACCTTCTATTCATAAATTTAGATTGAAAAGTAAACTATGCAATTATAACAAAAAGTAAAATTAAAATTTTAAAAAATATTATGATATAAATTACAATTATTCATACTAAAACAGTATAGGGTTCGGTCATAAATCTTTCTTATTCCAACAATTTAGCACCCCTTAAATAAATAAAATAAATTTTAAAAAATTTGGAATTATAATTTCTATTAAAATAAATTTGTTAAAAAAACTTATCCCGCGCTTTATTGTTTATTCCTAGAGTTTGACATGTGACCGTCTGAATACATGTTTTCACTTTATTTATTTTTTCGTACTAAATGGTATAATATATATTTGTAAATTAAATTATTTTATCTAATTTTTAGTATAACATTTTAAAACATAACAATTTTATTTATTACTTTGAATAATTATATTTTGTTATTTTAATCGTTTATTATATCACTTTGTAATAACTAATTGGTCTTATACATTTGAAAACATTATACCAATAATTTATCAATAGATTATTTTATATTTTACTTATATATTATATAAACTGATTATGATATGTGGGTTTTACTTTATTATTTATTACTAATAAATATCGGAAAACATGTAATACGTTAATACGAAATATATTAGGAAATCTATTGGAAAATCTATTTTGGTTATTTGATTAAGGATTTATAATTTAAATTATGAAAAGACAAACACACTTAAATATAGGTTCAATAAATATCTCAACGGCATATGTTATTGTAAATAAGTGGTAAAACTAAATGGTAATCTAGTTTTGTACTCTCATTTTAATAGATTAGATTGTCGATTAGTAGATAGGCTCAAGTCATTTCCATATTACTTAAGTCACTTTCATATTTCCGATCTGGTATCTTATCTACAATAAAATATGAATGCAGGAAGAATAGTTGAAAATAGAAAGAGAACAAAAAACATACAATTACGAAGAGATGTAGGATTGTATTTTTTTTTTGTCATCAGGATCGTATATAATTATTGAATGAGGCTCTACCGATTGATGGAGCCAAAAGTTGAACACAAGATTGAGCGATGAGTTATAATTTATGATTTGATTTGAGGTTATTCTGTAGGTGAGATGATTAACTGACTTCCTTACGCGAATTTTCATGCAGAAACTCTATTTGTTTCACTCCACATCCAATCTGGCTGTTTTTTTGTTTCCTAAATTGCCATCTCTACTGCCCGGTATGGGTTTTCAAATAATATGGACGTTAGCCGAGAGGAAGGGACCGACTGATCCACTTCTTGGCAGGTGCGATCCGGTCTTTCTATTCGAAGATTCATAAAAGTTCCCCAATAAAAATTAATCCATGGTCTACTAACCAAATAGATAATAGACTAGTCCGGTTCTTTTATTCGAAGATTCAAAAAAGGTCTTCAGTAATATTGATTGATAGTCTGCCAACCAAACATATGATCACTCGAAGACCAAAATTTTGGGAGTTCGATCGGGTTTGAGACGGCATGATTTTGACATGCTTAGAGCATGATTAATAGGAGTTCTTAGGGTGGAGTTCTTAGCGGAATATAAAAAAACGTCAATTAACTTTTAATTAAAAAAACTAAGAACCGACTCTTAAATTTTCTTATATTCCGTTAAAAACCCCACCCTAAGAACCCCCCATTAATCATGCTCTTGAGCCCTTTGCAAGACTTTTCAAAAGTGTAAGTTTTGATAAATAAATAAAAAACTATGAACCTTAGTTATTATGGAGAAGATTTCCTAACCTTGTAATGTTTTTCCCTCAATCTGTTTTACTTATTCTGTGAATATTTTCTCAAATGGGTTTTATAGATTTCAAAGGGAGTTATGTTTAGGTTATCTTCACGTAGGTTGTATTGATTGCTGAGTTTGATATAAAACCAACACCCGTACGTAATACATAGAATTAAAGTAGGTTTAATCTCAGTTTGATTTTTTTTTTTCGGCCCAAAGGTTTCATTAGTAAAAGCCCAAAGGGATATTACAAACTGGTGTTAAAATATTATTATCCTTCTATTTGTATTCGTGTCGTAAAACAACAGAATAGAATCTGTATGTTTCTATCTTCTTCATAAACATAAGGAGCGATTTAATTTATATATAGGAAATTACACAATCATAGAATAATGTAAAGATTAGAGAAAGAAAATACAAATATGAAAAGAATGCAAATCATAAACTAATAAGGAAAAGAGAAACTAGGGTTTCTCTCTCCAGCCACCGGCTCTCTCTCTCTCTAGGACGCGCCCATCTCTCTCTCTAGGTATGGGCCGGTTATGGACATCCACAATATGATTTATAACACTCCCCCTTGGATGCCATAACTATACATAGTTTGTAATACGCTTTAGATGTTGCCTCAATAAAACCTTACCAGGAAAACCCAATGGGACAAAACCATGGTGAAGGAAAAAGAGTACAACACGTATTACTCCCCCTGTTCTGAACATCACTGAAGGCCTTTTAGTCTACGCATCCCAATCTGATGCGTGAGCTTCCTGAACGTGCAGGTAGGAAGTGATTTGGTGAACAGGTCGGCTGTGTTGTCACTGGAACGCACTTGGATGACTTGGACCTCACCGGCTTTCTGAAGCTCGTGCGTGAAGAAGAACTTAGGCAGTATGTGCTTCGTCCGGTCTCCTTTGATGTAGCCATCCTTAAGCTGAGCAATGCACGCTGCATTGTCCTCATACATCACGGTTGGTGCATCCTTGCCTTCGGTCATCCCACACAGACTCGCAGCTGGCCTCGTGAATAGCCAAGATTTACGAATAGTTTGATGAAGTGGCCTCGATCGTCTGCTTCATGGAACGCCATGATAATAACCTGCATCAACAAAGCCAACTAATCCTTCTTTGTTATGGTTAGTATAAAATAAACCCAAGTCTTTCGTTCCTTGCAGGTAACGAAGAATATGTTTAATCCCGTCTCAGTGCCTTTGGGTTGGACAAGAGCTAAATCTAGACAATAGATTCACGACAAAACATATATCTGGTCGTGTGTGACTAGCCAGATACATCAAAGCTCCTATGGCACTGAGATATGACACTTCAGGACCAAGGACATCTTCATCGTCCATCTTAGGACGGAATGGATCAGTGTTCAGGCCGAGGGACCTCACGACCATGGGGCTAGATAAGGGGTGAGACTCGGCCATGTTAAATATCTTGAGTACTTTTTCTGTATATGCCATTTGATGCAAAAGGATTCCATCTCTTATGTACTCAAGCTGTAATCCCAAACAAAATTTCGTTTTTCTTAGATCTTTTATCTCGAATTCTTTCTTAAATATTCAACTGTTTGGGAAATCTCTCCAGAGGTTCCTAGGATATTCAAATCATCAACATACACTGCTATGATTACAAAGCCCTGGCTGAATTTCTTTATAAAGATACATGGGCTGATCGGATCATTCTTATATCCCTCTTTCACTAAGTAATCACTTAGTCTATTGTACCACATTCGGCATGATTGTTTTAATCCATAAAGTGATTTATTCAACCTTATACAGTGTTGTTCTCGAGTACTCGATTTTTTTTTGAACTCTATACCCTTTGGTACTTTCATATAAATCTCATTATCCAGTGGCCCATATAAGTATGCAGTTACAACATCCATAACCGCAATACTAATTTTGACTTATCAAGAATCTAAAAGTAGTAGCATCCACCACAGGGGAGTATGTCTCCTCATAATCTATTTCTGGTCTTTGTGAGAATCCTTGTGCAACAAGCCGTGCTTTATATCTAACGACAATACCATGTTCGTTTCTCTTCCTCACAAAGACTCACTTGTATCTAACTGGTATAACATCATAAGGCGTTCGGATAATAGGACCGAATACATCTCTCTTCTTTAAAGAGTTTAACTCCACGTTTATAGCTTCTTTCCATTTGATCCAATCTGATCGTTGAGTGCACTCATAAATAGACGTGGGTTCATGATCCTCATTATCATCCATGATTTCAAGTGCTATATTGCATGCAAATATATCATCAATGTCGGCATTCTTTCTGTTCCATTGTATCTCAGACAAGACATAGTTTATTGAGATCTCATTATTATCAGGACCTTCAGTACCTTGAATCTTGGCGTCCCAAGAATCAGGATTAGATACATCAGGACCGGCTGCAACTAAGCATTCATGATCGGCCGCGATCGCTTTGTATTAGATACATCAGGGCCGGCCGCATCTAAGCATTCATGATCGGCCGCGATCGCTATTAGGGTTTTGGGATCGGCCGCGGCTAAGTCCCAGGATTTAGGAATGGTCGCGGTTGTGTCTGAGGTTTCAACCACCTCAGTTTCATTATCTGCACCTTTCTTAGTTTTTCGAGGGTTCTTATCTTTGGAAACTATTG
>NC_027749.1:16683631-16683980 GCF_000695525.1 Brassica oleracea var. oleracea | reverse complement strand
AACTTGATTGTGTCCCTCTTGAACATCAATTCTTATTGGTGCATTAGCAGCTGGTATATATAACTTAGTCACTCTTTTCGGGTCAGCAAAGGAATCTTGCAATTGATTAGCTAGCTTTTGTAAATGTATAATCTTTTTGACTTCTAAATCACACTCTTGAGTCCGAGGATCTTGCCAAGATAAGGATGTTTGATTCCATGTAATTTCTTTTACCAGTTTACTGTTATCTCCCCCTAATGTGGGATGTTCGGATTCATTAAAGTGACAATGCACATACCTGGCCTTAAATAAATCACTCGTAGTTGGCTCAAAGTATTTTATAATCGTGGGAGAATCATATCCAACATAT
>NC_027749.1:16682526-16683418 GCF_000695525.1 Brassica oleracea var. oleracea | reverse complement strand
TTCGGCCAAGCCGTTCTGTGTATGTACATGTGCCACGGAGTGTTTCACACTTACCCCCATGGACATACAGTAATCATTAAACGCTTCGAACGTGAACTCACCAGCATTGGTCTCTGTCATTCCGACCTTAGCATAGTAAAAGGCCAGTAGAGAGGGCATGTATAGACTCTAGGACTTTCTTATAGCCTTGGTCGATCTCTATGATCTGAAGGAACTCTTTGTTTCCTTCGCCCTTAGTCTCAATATGAAAGCCATTCATTCGAATATTTTTAAAGCTCAATAGGCTTCTCTTAGAGCTGGGTTAATACAATGCATTAGATATCTCTAGATGCGTACCCTTAGGCAACATGATGTTAGCCTGGCCGTAGCCCTCTATGAGACTGGCTATACCCAGAATGATACTTTAGAGACTTCATATAAAAACTTTAATTCATTAATAAAATAAGTTCAAAGCAATCAAAACATAGAAAACATAAAGCAAAGAACACGAAAACATAGATGTAAAATTCAACTTTATTCTTTTAAACAATCAGAAGTTTCATACTCCATGAGATCGTCTTTATATCCTCACCACACAGTTTCAATTTAGAAACTATCTTAAACAGGGCAGAGTTATACTCGTTCACAGACTTAAAGTCCTGGATTCTGAGATTCCTCCAATCATACATAGCCTTTGGTAATAACACCGTTCTCCGGTGATCATATCTCGCTTTCAACTCTGTCCAAAGGTCTAGAGGATTCTCAATAGTCAAATACTGATCTTTGAGACTCTCAATAAGATGATGGCGCATAATTAATATAGCTCAATATCTATCTTTCTTACTTGCATTATTGCCCTCGGTGATACATTCACCGAGTCCCTTGGATTTTAAGATGATCTTAGCATCAAGTG
>NC_027749.1:16669836-16682461 GCF_000695525.1 Brassica oleracea var. oleracea | reverse complement strand
TTTCATTCTTAGGATTTATAATGTTCTTATAATGCATACAAGACAATCAGATATATAATGCAAATTGGTCACACGACCAAACGGAT
Source organism: Brassica oleracea var. oleracea (assembly GCF_000695525.1). Taxonomy (NCBI): domain Eukaryota; kingdom Viridiplantae; phylum Streptophyta; class Magnoliopsida; order Brassicales; family Brassicaceae; genus Brassica; species Brassica oleracea. Next base: position 16,682,375 of record NC_027749.1, on the reverse strand, counting down.
ATGATGCATTTAGTCCATACGATTATGCATGCATGATATGCTAACAAGCCGCATGGCCAAACAATCCGAACATGCATAATGCAAGACAATCCGCACGGCCAAGAGTATGAACAATCTTAGCAATCGGTTTCTAAATGATCTTAATGCAATCGGTTATTCATCTTTAGCAAGAATGATTCTAAGTGATCATGAAACCTCAATAAAATAATCAAGCAATGCATCAAGGGGTTTAGTTACTATCAACCTAACGATCATATTCAATGAGATTAATGCAATTAGGGTTTTAATATGAACAAGCCGGTCGGTTTCAAGTTTTAAACAAGATGAGAACTAATCAACTTAGGCGATTTCTATCGCAAAAAAACATTCAATTAGTTCATCAATTCAATCAACCAAATTCAAGTATGAGATTAATCAATCCTAGCAATCGGTTCTATGTGATGATAATCAGATTCAAAACATTCAATCACATAAACAATCAAATCAAATTTCGATTAGGGTTTGCATGGTATGCATGCGGCTAGGCTTTAGGGAATTAGGGTTGCAATTTTAATCAAGCAATAAGATTCAATTTAGGTTATTAGGGATTGGATCTATTGCCTTAGGGTTTGGTTCTTAGGTTTTAGTTTTACCTAAACCTCAAGTCGGGTTGAATGGACCACCGAATAGAGAAGAACGCGAGTTGAGCGTTGCTGTCGGGTCGCGAACGGGTTGCTGTCTGTCGCGAACGGATTGAAGCTGAGACGAGTCGCGAACGGGAGCAAGCAGCTATCGGGTCGTGAACGTGCTGGCTATCGAACGGTATCGGGTCGCGTCGAGCAGGCTGAGATCGTGTCTCGCGAACAGGCTGAAGTCGCCAGCTGAGGAACGGACTGAGGTCGCGTGCTGAGATCGGGAACGCCTTGAGTATGGGGTTTTAGGTTCTCGATCAGATTAGGGTTCGTCATCGGGTTTAGGGTTTATCGCCGGATGAGATTAGGGTTTTAGGGTTCGGACTTTAGCTTAGGGTTTAGAGCGTAAACGTGCTGATAACGTGTTGTGAAACAAGAGAATAAAATCTGTATGTTTCTATCTTCTTCATAAACATAAGGAGTCCTTTATATATAGAAAATTACACCGTCATAGAATAATGGAAAGACTAGAGAAAGGAAATACAAATATGGAAAGAGAACAAATCATAAACTAATAAGGAAAAGGGAAACTAGGGATTCTCTCTCTCCAGCCACCGGCTCTCTCTCTCTAGGGCGCGGCCGTCTCTCTCTAGGTATGGGCCGGTTATGGACCGGGCCGGTTATGGACCGGCCCGATTATGGACCGGGCCGGTTATGGACATCCACAATATGATTTATAACAATTCGGTCAATTTAGAATTCAAATTTCTCACGTGGACTGGATTTATCCATTAAAATTACGAGTGGAATCAGAACAAACATGTCTACTCAACTTTCGGTTTGGTGGTTGTAGAAAAGGGAATAAGATTCAGCAAAATAGCATAATGATTAGGAGTAATTTACAGAGGGAATCATATCAAATACTATTTCAAATCAACACTACACTACATGATTTGTATATATATATAGCGACACCAGAAAGATTTTAGTTATCCATATCAAAGAACACTAAGAGAAGTATATATAAAAAGAAAAAAATGCTTGACAAACTTATCGGAGGGTATGGGTACGGCCATCAGGGGTACGGCCACAAGAATCACAGAAGCAGCGGCTACACCTTCGAGGAGCACAAGGAGTTCATGTCTTATGAAGAGTCACAAGGAGGCTACTTTGACCGTCAAACCCGCTACGATCACCACATGAGGCTTCCAGCCAACCACAACCGTCCACCCATGGCTCACATGCCTGTCTTTGACGAAGAAGATTCAGACTCAGAAGTGGAGAAGTTCTATAAGAGCAGTCAGAGCCACCACAAAACAGTGTTGCCACATCACGGAAACAACCACCACCAACAGCCACCTCATATGAACTTCATGCCCCCACCTCCGATGGCTCAACCTCACCACAATGTAAGTTATCTTTTAAGGTGTTGCAATCTATCTAATCATGACATGTTTTAGATATTCTTCCAAAGTGTCTTGGAGGTTTTTTGAAGTTTATAATATGCATTATGTGGGTTTGTACATGTTTTGTCTGGTGTTTGCAAACATATAAGTCCTGAAACTTACGCTGAAATTTTGTTAGATAAAATTATAAATTTTTATTTATAGAATCTGATTTATAAATTTTGGGATCTTTATATGCAGATGCACCAATTATCCCTCTTGTTAAACAGTTTAATAATTTTTTTGTATGGTTTCAACCCATTGGTAATGATGGCTTACAGGGAAAGATGGGTAATGGATGGCAGGGTATGCATGAAGATGCATACTATGGAGGGCACGGGATGCAGCAACTCGGTAGGTATGGGATGAAGCAGCACGGTGCGCAAGAGATGAAGCACCACGACAGGCTTATGGCTCCTCAGATTCCACCACATCATGTCTACATGAACCCAAGCCATGGTAGTCGCAGTGAGCATGCAGTAATGTTTAAGGCTTCGGAGAACTGGCGAGTTAGCAACAATAGCAGCGGCCATCACAAGGCCAGGTGGGGGAATAAAGGATTCTAACTGCACGCAACTACTCTGCCGGTTCAAAAAAAGTACTAATGATTTGTATACTAAATAATAAATTATAATTAAGATGTGCGCTTGATGAACATTAATCAGTATCGTACTAAAACCAAACATGGGACTTTAACAAAAGAAATAAAGTGTTCTTGTTTGATGAACTTATGATAACCAACGAGTGTTGTTGTTGCATGAGTATGTTAAATAAAAATAATGTAAGTATTATCATTTCTTGTCTCGTGCCGGTGGAGAGATTGATTACACAAAAAATAGTATTTAAGATATATATATATTTTTTTTTTCTAAGTATCTAAGAAATATTAGATCACCTCCAATTCCAATAGTGATTTCATTAAGATTTAATTAGAGATGAATGATCATGTGTTGAATGGATATTTTTTACTTACATCATTCAAAGTAATTAACAACAATCCAAACTATATACATAACTTTCCAAATTGCTTCACGTGGGTTCACCGTTCATCTCACTGAGTGCAGTTGGAGTATCAACATAATAAAAAAATCGATAACATGCAATATAATCATCGGATTTGAATTCAGTTGACGCAGATATTGAATTCAAATTCTCAGATTCGATATGGCAAGTTGTCGAAATTTTAACAAGTTATTCACTGTTCATATTCTTTCCAAGAAACTATTAAGAAACATATCGTACATATATCAGACTATTCAACTTGGAGGCGTGACTAACTTGTTGACAGAAAAATATTTGTCTCAATGGTCGTTGATAAATGTTCAATCTGGAATTTGGATTAATACTTTTTCTTTTCTTTTTAAAGTTTATAAATTAATATTCAAAATAAAACTGCATCTATTAAAAATGCTTTAATTTGGACTAACTTTCAATTTGGGAACGTGTTTTAGCGAAATACTCCCTTCGTTTCGATTTAATTCGTTGTAGAAAAAAAACTTTGTTTCAAAATAATATCGTTTTAGAATTTCAATACAAAATTTATTTATAAGATTTTCCACTCTATTTTTTTATTGGTTAAAATATGATTAGATGTATAGGCAATTGTGTTTTTATTTTAGAAATATACAAAATCATATGTTTTATTAATCTGTGTGCATAAAACTAGAACCTAAAACGACAATTAAAATGAAACGGATGGAGTATATCGTATTAAAGATCAATTTTCCTTTCTAGTTCAATTCAACTGTCTGTTTTTTTTCAAATAATAAAGTAAACTGTATCTGGAAAAACTGGATAGGGTTGGTGAATGCGTGGCTAAACGGCCATTGATAACATTTTTGGAATTTCTAAAAATATCCCATATATATTAAAATAAAAATATTTGACATTAGTGTTTTTACATTATGTTTGCCACGTGTCAACTTCACAGCGATTTAAAAATGAGTATGCTGATGTGTCATATATAGAGAGTTTTTCGACCAAACTCTACACAAATGTGTTCACACTATATACTACTTTACGTTTTTCAATTAAAAGCTCACATGAAAGATTCCAAGGGTTATAAAAAGATTCCACGATAAAAACAATTTGCAAAAAAAATACTCATGCCTACACCTATTTTATTTTTACTTTTAATTTAAGAATTTTATATTTCATGTGTTATTTTGAACAAAAATGTATTTTAGTGTTAATTAACAGTATTTTAATGTATTTATCAATCATATTTATATATTTTTACATACACATACATATGCACATTGACGTGAACACATATATAACTAAATATTTACCATAAGTGAAGATTCTTATTCTCTTGGAAGTTTAGAATATTTTTTTTAAAATGCTTCCTTTAAGTATCGACCAAATTGTAATGAAATGATTTGTCTTAATAGTTTTTTTTTCTTCAACTATTTTCTAGATTTGATTTGATTTTTCATGCATTTAGAAATTATAATATGAAACCATTGATTCGACATTAGGACTGTCTAAAATTCATATAACATGAAACCAAACAAATAATAATAATTTTTGGTCATCGCCGGAAAAAAAAAAAAAACTTCAAGCATTTTAACCGTACAAACCAAATACATATGAATTTAGAATGTTAGTTATATTTTACTAGAATAAAAAACGAAAAAACTAACCTAAAATCGAACTGATATTCAGATTAAATAGATCTAATGTCATTGACCTTAAAAAATAACAAAATTAATAATTTCATTCTGCGCAAGTTGCGTGTTATTAAGTATAAACAGTGTAAAGTAAGTAATAACCTGAAAATATCACTCATGCAAAATAGTTGGTGGCATTTAATTATACCGTGTAGCAAATAGCAATAATCTTGACTCTTGAGGAATATCGAAGTTGACTTAAAGTCTTCATAGAAAGGATGGATCAAAGAGTCACCCTCAAACGTACGTGTTCTGGGTTTAAGGGAGACTATTCAAACTTTGCAAGCACTAGATGCAATTTCCATCAACATGCATGATTGAAGAGACCATTCTACAACGAATATGTGCCTTAGATATAATGAAATATCACATATACTTTTCTTATGTTCTTTGTTAAAGATGCGGTCAAGAAGCGTAGTTTTGATCAATTATTAAAAGCAAATAATGCCTCGAAAAACCAACACTTTCCGGTTTACCGCAGGTCTTCGCAAATTTGATTCTTTATCCATTTCGATCTGAATCAAAACTCTTGATACTCATAATTCTACGACACAAAAAAAATACTAATATACAATATCATCAAAAACAAAATAAATCACAAATATTAATATTTTTATAAAAAATATCCGATACAATACATTATATGCATATATATATATATAAAGAAATATATATATATATATATATACATAATATATTATTATATTTTATGTAAGTTTTATAATATTATGTTATTAAAGTTGATTCTTTTAGTCAGTACAGTTTTAAAAATTAAATCATTTTTTATTTTTATAATAAAATTTTCTTATTTTTATTTATTTTTATTTATTTTTATTTTATCTATACGAATCAAATCGTATATTAGTTAAAATGTAAAATTTTCTGGATAACCGAATATCGAATATCTGGATAGATACATATTGAATCGGATCGGATAATGAATACCTCTAAAAATTTAGATATTTTATTTCTACATAAGCATATATATCCTAGCAAGTAGAATCTATCCTCTAATACCATTGGCCCACCTCTTCAGTTTTTCTACGTTAAAGCTTTTATTCCTTTCTGCAATGTGCAGATATCTTAATGATTATTGATATCTACGGTAAAGCCTCTGGCCAACAGCTAAACCCGATAAAATCATCGGTCTTGTTTGGGTCTAAAGTAGACCAGGAGACAAAGGCGAGCCATTAAACTCAACATCGGTATTTCCAATGAACCTATTGGGGTTTCTTAATGACTTTAAATATTAAAAGTTAGTTAAAAATTTAGTTAAGAAACACCAAAAAAAAAGAGTGCTCCAATGCTAATCTCTAAATCAAAGGATCCTTAAGAAAATATGCAACATCTTCCATCAACTTTACTTTTTTCACCAAAAAAAAGGCTTTGATGTCATATTCACAACAACAAACGGAAACATATATACTTTATAAAGGTGAGAATACTATCAGAAACTTAGCTATTATGCGTCAAACACAACCTCGGCTACTTCATTAAGCATAGCTCTGTAAAACAATCAGTAAGGAATAACAGCAATATGATTAATCATAAAGTGAAGAACTTTTCAATAAGCTTCAAATGCAAATGCACTGTAAAGAGTCGTTCAGTAAAGCACAATACATATGCATATATAGTACCAACATCAAAGACATGCACTTAATCTTCCATACACCTCCTTCATAAATCTACGGAAACTAACTTATCAGATTCACTACAATGAACACTTGTAAACTTTATAATGTTACATGTGCGCACTTGTCAACTGTCTCAGAATGAGGAACTGGGACTCAAGAAATGGCTTGCTCCAGGAACTGATCATTTCCTGTCAGACACAGCAACCACATCCCAGCAGCATAAAAGATTGAGACAAGCCGTAATACAAAAACTTCCAGTAATCCTACACACCTCTTAACAAAGGCTAACTAAACATTATCTTGGTTCCAATTGAACGAAAATCAAATCTTGTAACTTTCTTCAACTGTTTTTTCTTTCTTTCACATTTCAACTATGTGCAATTTCTACCACTCATTTATCAGTTCAAGCATGAAACACAGCATAAGTACATAACCCTAACTCCGAATACAATCAGTTCAAGCATGAAACAAAGCGTAGCCTTCTAAATTCGAATTCAATTTGTGTTTCTTTTACTTTGCTTAGCAAAATGAAATACAAACAATCCGAGTGTCTACCATCAAACACATGTAGAGATGTTAAAACACAACTCAAGAATAACAAGAAGCTCATCACTACGCTAAACCATTTCACAATCCAATAAACGATCTTCAACCAATTTACCAGTCCGAATCTCGTTCCAAGGGTTCCTGTACTGCTCGCGGAGCACGGAATCGGAAGAGAACTTGTAGAGAATGGATGTCCTGCTCCGCGACGGAGTCTTGGCGGTTAACTCCGCGAATGGATGTCACATCTTTTGGGAGTCGCGCGAGGTTGAAGCCAGAAATGGAGATCCAACAGCAACGCGGTTTCTCCGGAGAGAATGCGAGAGGAGCTTTCTCGCTGACGATGATCTCATGGGTCTACGATGATTGGATGCAATAGGATCGGAACTATTTAATTTTTTGATCTTCTCAGCGATCGCCGCATGACGGAGAAGACGAAGCATCTGAAACACGACAGAAAAAAAAAAAAAAAAGAAAAAAGAAAAATAAATAGAAATGCCTCCTTTGGCTTACACGTGGTTGTGAAACCTTTTCTAAAATCGGTTGCCAAATGCCCCATTAAGGATCGGTAACATAGGTTTTAATGAATTTTGATTTAATTAAATCACCTTTTATGTTTAAAAACCCTATTAAGAAACAGCGATAAAGATGGTCTTATGTTCTTTGTTAAAGATGCGGTCAAGAAGCGTAGTTTTGATCAATTATTAAAAGCAAATAATGCCTCGAAAAACCAACACTTTCCGGTTTACCGCAGGTCTTCGCAAATTTGATTCTTTATCCATTTCGATTTGAATCAAAACTCTAGATACTCATAATTCTACGACACAAAAAAAATACTAATATACAATATCATCAAAAACAAAATAAATCACAAATATTAATATTTTTATAAAAAATATCCGATACAATACATTATATGCATATATATATATATAAAGATATATATATATATATATACATAATATATTATTATATTTTATGTAAGTTTTATAATATTATGTTATTAAAGTTGATTCTTTTAGTCAGTACAGTTTTAAAAATTAAATCATTTTTTATTTTTATAATAAAATTTTCTTATTTTTATTTATTTTTATTTATTTTTATTTTATCTATACGAATCAAATCGTATATTAGTTAAAATGTAAAATTTTCTGGATAACCGAATATCGAATATCTGGATAGATACATATTGAATCGGATCGGATAATGAATACCTCTAAAAATTTAGATATTTTATTTCTACATAAGCATATATATCCTAGCAAGTAGAATCTATCCTCTAATACCATTGGCCCACCTCTTCAGTTTTTCTACGTTAAAGCTTTTATTCCTTTCTGCAATGTGCAGATATCTTAATGATTATTGATATCTACGGTAAAGCCTCTGGCCAACAGCTAAACCCGATAAAATCATCGGTCTTGTTTGGGTCTAAAGTAGACCAGGAGACAAAGGCGAGCCATTAAACTCAACATCGGTATTTCCAATGAAAGAGGCATTCAGGTGTATTTGGATCTTCCTGAAGAAATTTGTTCAAGATAGGATGAATAATCGGGTTACCACTTCGTCGGCACGTCTCCTTTCCAAAGAATGGAAAGAGGTCCAAATCAAGTCAGTAATCCAAGCACCGACATATGTTATGTCGTATTACCTTCTCTCTCAAGGAATCATTGATAAATTGAGGAGCGCAATCTCGAATTTCTGGTGGAGCTCCAAACAAGACGAGCTAGGCTTCACTGGATTGCTTGGGACAAGATTTATATTCCACAAGACATCAGAGGTCTTGGATTCCGTGATATGAACAATTTTAATCTTGGTCTCCTAGCTAAGCAACTGTGGCGCCTTTTGGAGTTCCCGTCAACACTACGAGCTAGAGTTCTAAAAGGTAGATATTTTAGGACTTGTAGCCCTCTAGCGGATAAGAAAGTCTACTCCCCTTCTTACGGTTGGAGGAGTATAATGGTAGCAAGAGAGACATTTTAACAAGGGCTTAGGAAGACTACTCATTTGGGCTTGGATACTCTGGCGCGACCCCCAAGGGGTCTGATGCATCTAGGTCACCGTGACCCAAACCTTATGGTACATCATTTGATCAGAGAAGATACCAATACTTGGAATATAAACCACTTAATATTTTTAGTCCAACCTGAAGATATTTCCATGATAGTAGGGTTGAGACTGAGTAACACATATACGAAAGATGGTTTCGCATGGAGTTACTCCAGGTCAGAATCATACACAGTCAAATGAGCATATGAGATGATGAGAAAACAAAAGCTCCTTGGGGAAAATGTTTCAGTCCTTGAACCTAGTATCACCGCTCTCAAAACCATGTCCAAAAAAATGTGACACTTCATCTGGCAAGCTATTTCTGGCTGTGTGGCCACTTGTCAAGGTCTGACCTAGGTCATTTGGGAACTGATAAGAATTGTCCAAGATGTGGTACGACGGAGGAGACCATAAACCATCTTCTCTTTGAATGCGCACCCACATTTCCTACAAGTTTGGGTCCTTTTGGACTTCCGTCCCTTCCGTGTTTTTTTTTCCTGAATACATTTCTATAATACATTTCTATACCCAAATATGTATTTCTTGTTTTGGAAGACAAAACAATTGTGTTTTCTGAAGCTCATCGAAACAACTATCCTTGGATTTTATGGTACATTTGGAAGGTGAAAAATGATCATGGTTTAATGGTAAAGAGAGAAGGCCACACTTGACGGTCGTTTTCATTTATTATAATTACATTATTTTTTCAAATTAAAGGGATGTTATTTTGGTCTACAATAACCTATTTCGAGTGTTTTTTGTTGAACTGATTCTTTTTTTTCTGATCAAACCAAACTTGCATTTAAATTAGAAGAGTTTACAGTTTACACTCCATTAAAGGAGGATAGAACAAAGCTATAAGAAGCCAAACAAAAGAGACTGGTAAAACATATGATAGAAAGAAGATGCAAATGACAGAAAGAAACCATAAAAATCGCTTGACAACAATTTCATAAATTTCTTGAACAATCACATCTAATGTAACCCCAAAGGTCACAAACACTGCACCAAAAGCAGAGACGTGCATTAGCTGCGAGGAAGATCCTTGCAATACCAGCAACACTTGGACATCCAATTCACTCCATACAAGAGGAAATATTGGGAGATGAGAGTGGTCCAGACAGGAACCAACCGGGAAATCAAAACCCGTTAACACCGTATTCACTGGAAGAAATACACCATTGGGTTTCTCTTCTAACTGCCACCAAAAAGAGAAAGACAACAACACAACACCAAAAGCCAGACTGAATACAATGAGAGAACTGCATACAACAGTAAGGGATCGCACTGAGACGATATAAAAACCACTCAACGGCACAAGGTTAGAGCCGAAGGAAACAAAGTCCATCAGCACAACATCATTTAAAATCAGTAGCCACAAAACCAGTGTCATCCAATCGACTAGCATACCAACCCATTCAACAGAACAATGGTTAGCAAAGAGTGGAGAACTAAGATGAACCTGGAGGACTGTAACAGGAGGGGAAAAGGGAAGGTCGAGACAAGGTCTAAGAAAAGACCATTCCACACACCAACAAGGACACGACCTGCACATAACAGGAGATAAACACACAAAGGTGAAAGCAGTGTCACTAAAGAACACAAGACAGGCACCATCACCACTGAGATTTGTCGCCACCATTGTACAAAGAAGCTTAAACTCCAGGATTTGGGTTAAATCAGGCGCAGAGAATCTGGCGGAGGCTTCAAGGCTTCGAGGAGGAACAAGGAGAAAGACAGAGTCTGGAGGGTATGGAGGTTCCGGTGGAGCGACGGAGGAGAGAGCTTCAAGCGGAGGATACTCGTACGGAGGCGGATCCGGAGGAGGTCTGATATGCAACGGAGGAGGAGCAGGAGCGACGAAGTTGGACAGGAAGAGATCCATCCGAAACGGCGCACCTAGGGAAACGGGCCTGAGAGGATTTTACATTATGTTGTTACTTAAAAGAGTGAAACACTCTTGTTGAACTGATTCTTCTATTAAATATTTCAAGTAGTTGCTAACTGTATTTGTTTACTTATAGATATGTGTTCATGTAGCAGGCATCTTTACATATTACGTAATATCTTATAGATATATGTTCATGTTAATTGATCTTCGGGCGATCATACGCAGAGGCGGCCGTAGCCAGAAGCTAATGAAGCATGGGCTTCCAGCCTTTATATTATTAAGTGTAATATCGGCCACAAAATTTTACAAAAGTGACTTTAGTCCAGCAGTCAAATGCCTCTATCTTCTGAAAGAAGTGAATGGTTCAAACCTAACCAGCCACATTTCTTTTTTGGCTTGTGGCCTCAACAAAACAAAAACCGGCTCGGCTCTAATCATACGTATGATAGGCGACATGTCCTTTTCTTCAACGGTTTTCTCTGTGAGTTTACGGCATGTGGTTTACAAAGTTTATGTTGGCCCGTTTTTTACTATTTCCATGTAAAAATACGTGTCGTCTTTGCTCTTTTAGGCTTCGTCCCACTTAATAAAAAATATTTATCGAAATATCTCGAATAGTTTATGTTTATAAAAATCTAATATATTTATTTTTATTTATCAAATATCCTTGCATTATATGACATTTACAACAAAAATTACGGTACCGTACACCATATCATTGGTTTAGTGTATATTTACAGAAAAACATAGATATCAAGTGTATTAAAGTACATCGGTTTGTTTTATATTTACAGAAATATGTCAGATATCAAGACCACTTTTACGATACCATGTATATTGTATTCTCTCTCTTTTTTAATACGATATATTTTTATTCAGTTTAATATTCGATTTTTAGCTCATTGTTATAAAAGTAATGGAAAAGTCTATCTTTATTCATAACATAGAGGCTCTTTATATAGAAGATTACACCGTCATAGATAAATGGAAAGATTACAAATCATAAACTTTTGGTTATGAGCCATCCACAATCTGGTTCATAACACTCCCCCTTGGATGCCATAACCATTTAGAGCTTGTAATGTGCTTTAATGTTGCATCATTAAAACCTTACCAGAAAAACCCAATTGGGACAAAACCTTGGTGAAAGAAAAAGAGTACAACACACATTACTCCCCCTGATTTGGACATTACTGAAGGTCCCTTGGACCTCTCCAATTTTCTGTAATCTGTGGGTGATGAAGATCTTAGGCAGAATATGCTTCGTCCTCGAACATGATAGTTGGTTTTTCTTTACCATCGGTCATGCCACAATCTGATCGAACATATTGAGTCATCGACCTCAAATACACACACACACGAAATCTTGGATGATGTTGCTGTGATATGCGTGTACCACCATGTGTAAAACATAACCTGTCTGAAAACAAATCAACAAACCAAATAACCCCTCTTTGGACTGGTTAGTATAAAATAAACCAAAATCAAAGGCTTCTTCATCGTCCTTCTTATGGACCAAACAGATCAGTATCTAAAACAGACTTCTGCATCGTCCATCTCATGACTAAATGGACTTCTTTATCGTCCACCTTTGGACTGAATGGATCAGTGTCCAAAACAAGTGATCTCACGCCCATGTACTAGATAATGGGTGAGACTGGTCCATATTAAATCTCTTGAGTACCTTTTTCTGTATA
>NC_027749.1:16668578-16668913 GCF_000695525.1 Brassica oleracea var. oleracea | reverse complement strand
GAGTTTTGACCTCATAAGTTATGGTCTATCAATCAGCTATTTTGCGTTTTAAAAGATTTTGGCCAAGCCATTCTTGGTATGGATATGTATCACAGAATTTCCACACTTACCCTCATGGACATACCATAATCATTTAAACGCTTGGGACATGTATTCACCAGTATTATCTAGACATATAGTCTTTATTATGAAAAAGGGGCTCGTAACCGTTTTACTAGTGATGGCCTAATGAGTTTCCGTTGTGTACATGCTACACACATGAGATTCTTTGGGATAACTCTTCTTATCTTTTAATGTGTGCCATTTGAATATCAATTTTCGCATCATGTTTGGAC
>NC_027749.1:16667607-16668402 GCF_000695525.1 Brassica oleracea var. oleracea | reverse complement strand
AAACTCAATAGGCTGCTCTTGCTCTTAGAGCTGGGTGAATATAAGGCATCACTGATCTCTACATGCATACCCTTAGGCAATAATATATTAGCATAACCATAGTCTTCTTTCAGACTGGCGATACCTGCTTTAGTGCGTTTTTCAGTGTACTCATATAGAAAAATCATTCATTCATTTAATCTAAGCAGACAATGTAATAGAAATAAATTCAAGGAGATAAAAATCAGAGAAAGCATACAAGCAAAGCAATCACACAAGTTTGATGTCGAAATCAGATTATCAACTTGATTCTTTTAGGCAATCATAAATCTCATATTCCATAAGATCATGTTGATCATGTTCGGAATTATTTTCACCATCTTTATAGACCAAGTGGATTTCAGGATTCTTCCCTTTCAGACTCTGTTTGAAAGAGGTCACAAAAATGTTTGGGAGTTTGTGGTTTAAAGGATATACCACGGCAACTTCCTTGACCATGGCTCAAATTGGGTTGATACCCACAGCCTCTGCCATAGTGATTCCCACGGCCAAATGTGTTATAGTGGCCATGGCCACGTCCTTTCCACCCTCCACGGCCATGGCCGTGTGGTCTATCATTCTGGACGTATTTACCTTTTTTTTTTCTTTTGCGGCCTTATTGGTATCAGGTAATAGGGTTAATCCAGGAGGTCTCAATTCACTGTTTCTCATCAGTAATCCATTATTTTGCCGAGCTAGCAATAGACTCATCCACGGACTTATAGTCCTGGATTCTGGGATTCCTCCAATCAAATAAGGCCTTTGGTAATAACACCA
>NC_027749.1:16667343-16667528 GCF_000695525.1 Brassica oleracea var. oleracea | reverse complement strand
TTGATCTTTGAGACTCTTAATAAGATGATGGCTAATAATTAATATTGCTCTGTATCAATCTTTCTCATTGGCATTATTGCCTTCTATGATACATTCACCAAATCTTTTTGACTTTATGATAATCTTTATATCCAATGCTAGTTATCTCCAGAGAGATTTAGGGCAGCAAAATCCAGGTTGATTTT
>NC_027749.1:16631099-16666745 GCF_000695525.1 Brassica oleracea var. oleracea | reverse complement strand
CCTATCGGATTATATAAGCAAAGCAAGCTAGCAACCTATCGGATTCGATCAATGTTTTAACAGGCTGGTCGATTTAAACAATTTTAAATCAGATGAACAATTAATCAAGCAGGATGAGAAAATAAATCTATCAATTTAACGGTCAAACAATTCTAGCAACATAGCATCAGATTCAATCTGATTTAAAACTTCAATGATCAAAACCGAAAACAGTTTTGATTTCAAAATATTTGATTAGGATTTTAATATGTGATTTGATAATTATAGTATAATTAATTCTGATACTTATATTATTTAGGGTTTATATTATAACAGATTCTAGCATGCAATATTAAACCTCAAATCATTCAATCAGGTTATAAAAACTATCAATCCTAACTCTCACAGATTTAAACCTCAAAGAAACATTCAACCAATCAAATAAAACAATCCATGCACACGTAATTTAGGGTTACAGATTTTAGGGTTTCACTTTGAACATTAGTTCATTCGATTCTGGGTTCTTAGAGTTTATGTATACCTTAAACCTTTGATGGGTTGATTGGACCACCAAGAGAATGAGCTTACGTGGACTGGTACAAACTGGAACCTTACGCGGACTGGTCCAAACTATTTCCTTGCAGTCCGCGAGCTGAGATCGGGTACAAGTTGAAATCGAAAGTGATTAGGGTTTATCGATAGAGAGAAAGTGATCGATGGAGATTGAGATAGAGATCGAAAACTTAGCTTAGGTTGAGCTGATTGGGATCGTTGGTACGCGAGCTGGTACTTGCAGTCAAAGAACTCGTAGATCTGGAACAGTTTGATCACGGACTGGAACATGCTGATCGTACAATCTGGAATAGTTGAGGCGTACTGAAACTTGCAGAGATCAGTTCACAGATCGATCTTGTTGAGATCAGTGGTCGAGTACAGATCAGGGTCATGTTCAAAGAGAGGTGATCGATAGAGATTAGGGTTTTAGCAATGGAGAGAGATTTAGGGTTTATGGTTGATATTTTAGCTTAGAGTTTTAGAGATCAATCGTGCTGATAACGTGTTATAAAAATAATAGAAAAGTCTATCTTTATTCATAACATAGAGGCTCCTTATATAGGAGATTACACCGTCATAGATAAATGGAAAGATTACAAATCATAATCTCTTGGTTATGAGTCATCTACAATCTGGTTCATAACACTCATATCCTATATCAGTTCTTATTGGGCTTAAAATCAGAATTTGTTTTCATAGTAATTTTGGTTGATTTTTGTTTGCCATATTTTCTTTTTCTTTTTTATGAGAAATTTGAAATTACGTAAAATACATAAAATTCTCTCTGATCTTGACCAAGACTCAAAGGCGTTGTGTAAGGTAGAGAGGAGTGGCGTTTATGTTGTCCTTGGTTTCTCAAACAACTTGATTACTTGAAGTGGTTTTTTTTTTCCCCGAATTGAAATTCATTCATAATCGAAATACCAATATTCATATAAATGCTGGCAGCAGAAACAAATAGCCCCAGAACCAAGAGCCCATAGGAAGCGGCGACTAGAATCCACACCGGGGCAACGTAAACCCACACCGGGGTGACTTGAGAAAATACACATGAAATCTAAAAGACAATAGAGACACATAAGAAGTTCATCTATGCATGAGCCAAAATAGAAAACCTAGCAGGCTTTAGAACTAAGAAAGGACTCGATAAGACCACACACCGGAGGCTTCATAACTCGACAAGGGGAACCGTTGCTCAGTCCACACATCTTGGATACATATACTTCTGAAAACCAAAGAAAGAAGCTCACCCAAACACCACAAATCTGAAGTCTTGCCAAACGAACTTCTCCAGAACCACTCACGAGAGAAGAACCAAATTGCAAGCAACCACTGGAAACCTTACCCTAGAAAAAAGACTGCTAAGTCACACTCACCAAGCACTTACTCCCTTGGCACAAAACGATCAAGACTCTCAAGCCCAAAGATACAAGAGCTCGACAACAATTTATATGACATAGACAAAGACACTGATAAGAAGTCAAACTGATACAGCAACATCAGGGAACATGACTGGGAAGCAACTAAGCGATTCGACTTGACATATAACCACATATCTGAACCCGCAAGCACATCTACTGCGAACCAAATCAAAGACCCGAGCCTGCATCAGTTACGCCAATCGAAACCCAACTCACCAGAAACTCAGATAAACCACATCCTAGACTAAACCCCAAACAAAGAAACCATCCGGAGACATTAGCTGCTACACTGAGGCTACGAAAAACAGAGATTCAACCCGGATCTTACCATCGAGCCTCAGCAACACTGAATGCCAAGGAGAACGCCCTTGAGCACCGAGAATGACGACGAGATCGGATCCAATAGAATCTCCCACTCAGATCTGACGATACCAAGCCGAAACCTTCAGAGGAGACATAAAAACGAGATACAACGCCGAAGACATAAATGAAACGGAGGGGCTGCTCCCGACGGCTGCGGCAGAGCCAACCACCGGAGCAGAGACGAAACTGAGATGCGGCGGCGACCTTGACTTGGGAGAGAAAGGGAACAGTGGTTTTGACCAGTGTTTTTAAAACCGGACCGGCTAACGAACTGGAATTTTTTTGGGTCATGGGTCATTGTGGTTCGACCGGGTCTGAACCGGGTTCGATCGGGGTTACTTAGATTAAATTAAATTTAATTATATTTTATAAATAGTATGCATATTTAAAAAAAAAATCATATCAAATAAAATGTTTAAATAGCCATAATGTGTTGAAATACTTAAAAATAACAATTAAAATCTAAAATCAATATGAAAAACACATTTAAACTTTATTCGCAGATCTTCATCACCTTTAAAAACAATTATATACACATTAGGTAAGAGTTATATTTTGAAATACAAATTTCAAAAACGTAAATGTTTCAAGTATTTAAAGTCTTCAAAACAAATGATCATGAAATAAAAATTTAAACAAAGTGAGAAGTAGACAAAAACAATATCTTGACGTGAATATTAACCTTTGTGAATCTTGTAATTTATGAGTTGTAAAGACAAAAAAAAGAAAAAACGAGAAACGATACTTTATTAACCTTTGATAAATCTTATTTTTACTTAAAAAGAAGAAAAAATAATTGTTTCATTAACAAAATTTTGGTTTATATATAAACTAGGGTTTAGCCGGTTCATTGGGTCGCCGGTTACCGGGGTTTTGACAGTTCGATAGGGGTTTTTAGCTTATTCGATTTTAGTTGGGTTTTAGCATTAACCCAATCCGGATTATTTTTAGTTCATGGTTCAATCCAGTCCGACCACCGGTTCGGTCCGGGTTTAAAAACACTGGTTTTGACTCTTTGTGATCACTTGCAGTGGTTTATAGCAATAAAATATAAGGTGTCGGATGGTATGAATTTAATATTTGGTCCAGTGGCTGAAAACACGTTGGCACGTTGCAGTTGTTCGTATGTTAATATCTGAAAGATTTGGTTTAACTTTATGTCAATGTCATGACTTATGAATTATTTGGTTTAACTTTTTGTCAGGGTTATGACTAATGAATGATTTCATTTAACATTAACCAAAGATTATCTTTGTAGTAGTGTTTATCATCTCCTCTTGAAATAAATGACAGATGTTGTAGTGATCTCTAAGACCATTGTTCAACCCGAGAGCTACCAAGATGGATCAGATCAAGTGAAGATACATCTCACTTCATGGGATCTCGTGTTTCTTCAATCTCGGGTGTCAAGTTCATACAAGCCTCGGCTGTAACTGTCTCTGTGAGTGATGTTTTAGAACCTGCTGATGGTATTGTCGCTACTTTCCTAAGTGGGTTTTTGCCGGTGAACGGAGTTAAAATCTTTGAAGGGATCTCAGAACCATTGCTTGCTATTCAAGTAACGGAGTTGAAAGATGGAGTTTTCATCGGATATGGTTCCAACCATATGGTTGGAGATGGATCTTCGCTTTGGAGCTTCTTCAAAACTTGGTCGGAGATTTGTCGTACTGGGTCTGGCCAGAAAAAAATTCCTCCTTTGCATCTCCGTGGGTGGTTTCTCGACGGGATTGATTACCCCATTCGAATCCCAATCTCAGAGACAGTAGAGATACCAACTCGAGTTGTTTCTTCGTCGTTACTTGGTTTACAAGATAGGGTTTTTCAATTCACGAGTAGACAAGTATCTGAGCTTAAAGCGAAAGCCAACAGCGAGGTTGATACCGACGATCAGAATATCTCGTCACTTCAAGCGGTTTTAGCGCACATCTGGCGATCGATAATCAGAAACAGTGATCTGAATCCAGAAGAAGTGATTCATTGCAAGTTATTGGTTGATATGAGACGAAGGTTAAACCCTCCGCTTGAGAAAGAGTGTTTTGGAAATGTGGTCAAGGCCGCAACGACGACGACGACTGTCCGAAATATGCTTAACAATGGCCTGGGTTGGACTGCTTTGCATATTAACAAAACTGTGAGGTCACAAACGAATGAAGAGTTCAGAGTGTTCGCTGAGAAGTGGGTGAAAGAACCGAAAGTGCTATATATTGGGTAAGAGTAATTCTATAGCTGTTGCTAGCTCTCCTTTGTTTAATGTGTATGGAAATGATTTTGGTTGGGGTAAACCGATTGCAATTCGAGGTGGACCGGAAAGTGCTAAAGATGGCAAACTCATTATTTACTCAGGAATTGAAGGTAACATCGAGATTCAGGCGAGTTTAACGTCTCATGTATTGGGAAAAGTATCGAGTGACGCAGAGTTTTTAAAGTATGTATATGTTGGATAAGTACTATAATCGGAATCAAATGTAATAATGTAATAATGTGCTAATGTTTCTTTGTAATAAAGAAATAAAAACATTTGTGTGCGTTTATGGATTTTTGGATTATATTTTTAAGATTTTGTTGATGAATCGATTCCTAGAGCAATTCCAATTTTGGAGTAGTATCTCACATTTGAAAGAAAAAAAGCATGAGAGAGATTAGACATTGTTTTTTTTTGAATGAATGTAAAAAATAATTCAAACGAAAAAAAAAAAAACTGTTTTTACAACTTTGAATTTGAACATGAGTTAAAAAAAACGAACAGACTTTTAGATTCTGGTGGCAAACCACACAGTTGCAGAGCGTCTTTGAGCATGTGATCACCTTGATTTTGAATTAAGACTAATCGATTCCGAGTGGTTTTGTCAATCTGTTTGATGAGAGTTGAGGCAGGAATTGGACCCTCACCATGTCTCCATGCATTTCGTTCCCTCCATATCGTGTGAGTTGATGTTTGGAGAACATACCGTAACAGGAATCGTTGAGTCATGGATAGCAGATTTCCTGTTTGCAGCATTTGTAAACTCATCCATTCTGATGTGTACTGATCACAGAGGAGACCAAAGGTGACTGCTCTCCACACTTCATTGGAGTAGCTACAATTGTTTTCAGAAAGGGAAATTGCATTGTATGACATTCAAACAAATAATAATTCACTGCATAACTATAGAAGAATTTGACCATAATATTCAACGTATTTTGTATCTTATGTACCAAAACACATTTTATA
Source organism: Brassica oleracea var. oleracea (assembly GCF_000695525.1). Classification (NCBI taxonomy): domain Eukaryota; kingdom Viridiplantae; phylum Streptophyta; class Magnoliopsida; order Brassicales; family Brassicaceae; genus Brassica; species Brassica oleracea. The sequence goes on along the minus strand of NC_027749.1, from coordinate 16,661,216 downwards.
TCTATTGGCTCAACTTCTTCAGTCTAGTTTCTCTGTTTTTTGTTTGAATCTTGTAATCCTCTTGATCAATGATATTGTTGACAGATATCTTTGCACCTGAAGTCGAATTTATTAGAAAGTGAAACACGATTTTTTCTTAGTCTCTTTCATCAATGGTACGTTCTCCTAAATCACCGATGATTTCCTTTGCTAGATTGTCACCGTCGTTTCCAATAAAATTATATGATTGATTATCATCATTGATGATTACTGTCGCATGCGTGTCGTATTTGTACTCTATTTTGCTCTTAGAAAAGTGTCGCTATGTCCAGAAAAAATGAGATAGAGAAGATGAACTCGCAGACTATACTATATGGAGTAAAATAAAATTATAGTGCATTATATGTTATTTAGTTTAGCTATTTATGTAAGGCTAATATACTATTTAAGCTATAGTCTTCTATTTTCATGTATTTCTGTACTATTTCTTTGGAATAGAACAGTTCCTTATATTTTCAGATTAGGTAGTAATCAGCACTGTGCGTAAATTGATATCCTCTATATATTAATTGAAGATTTAAGAAAAATATATAACCTTAAGTTTGTAATAATTAAATTTTAGACTGAGATGGCAATCCCTTATATGTCTTCTTATTGCTTATGTGGCATCATTAGAAAGAGTTTAGGCAAACTTTAGTGTATAATTATTGACCTCTAGAGAAATGTATACGGACCAAATAGTTAAAGAGTAATGTTTGCTCTTGCAACTAAACAAAAATCATCGTATGTTTAGCAAAACTCACGTATAGCACAATTACGTTTGTTGTTCAATAATGGTTTTTTAGAATATGATGTTCGATAAAGGGTTTTCAGTACAATGCAAAGCAAGTTTTCAATATAATGTTCAAAGCTTTAACGTACACCGTACAGTTGGATGTGATATCTGAAGAAGAAGAAGAAGAAGCATAATTTTGGAATATATTTATTTTCTTTCTCATAGTTTTCTTCGAATCATAGAACGACTTAGCAGTCAAATGTTGTTTTTGTATATTAACATTATAGTCTGAAAACAATCAGTCTAAATTATTTATAAAGCCACGATGATCTACATATAATATTCAAGCAGTGGTTGTATAATATCAGAACAGTTTGACTAAAATATATTTAGACCAATATCAGTAGAGAATATAATCAATATACGGTTTATAGATTCTTCATGTTAGTTAAGGGGTATTTAAATTTTAATTTAACGGAACCATAATCAATAAATAATATCGTCGTATAAAATTTATAAAGACTTGAACAAAACTTCATAACCGTGTAACACATGTATAGACTTAGGGGGATTTAGGTAAGTATATATTATGTTTTTAGTCACCAAGAAAATTAATAAATACAGAGAGCTTAATCCACTAACTATTATATAAATGGAATATATATGCTTGATCATCACTTCATCATAATCAAAAATGGTAATCTTTTTCAATACTAAACAAACTCTGGCACCAAGTAATGTTGAATGTGTATCCGAATTTCTATAATATAGCTTATATGTTTATAAATATTAGTTTTAAGATAATCAAATAATTTAAAATTTTTATTTATAAGTTGAAATGAAAAAAAAAATTACTAGAGTACTTTTTATCTAAAACATTTTAAATTATCTTAATTTTATCCAAAAATTCAAAAAATCTGATATTTAAATTGAAAAACTTGATTTTTAACCTTTTAACCTGAATTAATCGATAAACCAGAACCGAACTAGAACTGAAAGGGATCCAAAATTACGTTGGATATAAGCCGGTCCCAAATTTGTTACTCGAACCGAACCAAAAACCAAAATAACCAAACCAAACTTTCTAAATACATGACGGATGCTAAACCGAACCAAAACCAAAAAAAAACGAACTGAAACCGGACCAAACCTTCATCAAAAATCCAGAACGCTTTAAAAATGAAGTATTCCGTTATAAAACAAATTATATAATTAACAAAAAGGTCAAAATTATTTTATATGGCCAAAATATTAATTCGATTAAATATATAAATTTTAGTTTTCCATGCAATATTTTCTAAATAAGGTTTATATAAACTCATCATATGCAAGACGCATGTCTTATTCTAGTAATTAGCTATTTTAACAACAGTAATTTATTTTCTTATTAGTATATAAAGATATACATTATAACATACAGTATAAAAATAACACATATGAAACTAATGAAATAGATATATTTTTAATGAATGATGATGTAGTATAAGATTCTACAACCTCCACTCAGTTATAGAAGCTTCTTTCGATGATGATTTGTTATCGATCTCTGTCGATGTGAATATTTCGATGGCTGTTTCATCGAGTTCATGTTTAAGCTTCTTTCAATGATGATGTTTCATCGAGTTCATGTCGATGATAATAAACATATTTAGAGTTTCAATCGAAAGGTAATGACACGTTAGATGGATAGTTGGAAGTTGTAATAAATGTTTTCACATTAGGTCTGAAAACGATTTTGGTCTGAGAAGATTTCTGCAAGCGACACACCAACACTCGAATGTGTAAATGATTGTGAGGCTGCCACGTCACAATATCAGTATATTATAAATGTGAAAACATTTATTACAAATGCTATTCTTTTAATATATATAAGGGATTTAATACTTCTCTTTTTGTCACTTTTGTGATGAATTGGTTGTAATATAAAATTCATTTCATACAGATGTTGAAAAAATGTTACAAATATCAATACAATTTGTTAATCATACTGTCCAATTATCTTCTCTTTCATCTCATCATTTTAAACTATTTGTAGATGTCCATACTACGTCTTGTACATGAAAAAAAATACTATAATATTATTTATTTTCAGATTTTGATTTTCTTTGAGATATTATAGATTATATTTGGGTTTAGGGTTTATAGATTAGAATTAGATGTTAAATTTTATGGTTTAGTATTTAAGGGTTGTGAGTTTGGTTGAAGTCCTAAATTACTTCGAGGATATATAATAGAACACGCATGTGCGGATATATGTGTTCATAAGTGTGTGGATGACATTACGTGATATGATAGTAAACAATGGTGTTTAACTGCTGACTCGCCGACTATACTATATTCGTTATGAAGTTTTAGTATAATACAATGAATTTTTCTGACCACATATGTTATAATTATATTGTCGTCAAATATCTTTAGTTTTACCGATTACCTTCTACACACAAGGTTAGAAATGGTATTGAATGTTATCTACATAATTATGTCAAAATCAATTATATATTCTTAATATTACGTCCTAAATTGGTTAGTTAGCAAATTGACCCTTTCAAAAACTCAACAATGAAATTAATTTCACACGCAATGTTTTGAAAAGTGTAGACATTAATTCATTGTATTTAAAGTTTTTCTCACTTGGTTCTCCAAAGAGGTCAACTTCTAGCTAGATCTCCTGCTTTACATCATTCTTTGAGCATCTGTTGAAATATTCTTTTTCCTTCTTCTTGGAGTGTCTTCTTCAACTGAGATGTCAAAGAATTTGTCGAAGAAATTAAAATATGTCGAAGAATTTGTGACCATTTCATCTGAGAAGATGTATATAGGATTTCTAAGTGAATCAAAAAGAGTTGATAGGGACATCATCTAAATATTATAGATTGGTATCATAGTTTATTGAACCGGTTCAATCAGGTTAGATATATTTTTTGAAAACGAATACAAATATATACTTTAATAGGAATATAAAATATTAAACCAATAACAAGATATACACTTTATAAACTTGATATATTATAAACTTGATATATCATTTATTTTTTAGATAAATAAAGGAACAAATGTTTTATATTTAACCATTTCTATCATGAAATAATTGTCTTAAACTATTATCAAATAATTTTAGTATAAGTTTCTAAACATGTGTATGCACATAACTAAGGTGGTGTTAGTGGGAGTTAGATTTATAATGACTATTAGAATTTTTATAATCTACTGTTATTGATTTATAGATCATATTATTATTAAAATCTAGTGTTATTAGTTTAATGATTTTATAATTAGAGACAAAACTTTTTGTTACTCGAAAAAATTGAATTTTAATGATTCCATAAATCTATCAAAGTTAGTGTGACTGGGATTTGTATTCTCAACTATTTAACTCATTAAACAAAATTTTGATAATACAACATATATCTCTTAGATTCTTACAATCATTATAAAAATTTATTTTCATAAATTTTTACAATATACAAAATTCTCTCTAATTCTTTCCAAATTTAACAAATCTCTCAACTTTAAAGATCTACATAAATCTAACTCTCACTAACACCTTCTAATTGTTATTGGTTTATATATTTTGATTGATTTAGAAATCCATATAGTATTTATAAATCCAAGTAAAATATGCAAATCCAGAGGTTTTCCCTCGGATTTGAGTCTTTGTATTTTTAGCTAAAAAGTCCAAACAAATCCATTCAAATCCATTATAAAATCAAATATATTAGTAAATTCGTACGATTGAATAACACTTGATTTGATACAGAATTTATGAATCATTAAACCAATAACACATGATTTTAATACAGATTTGAAAATCATAGAACCAATAACCCTAGATTTAGTTCGGATTTTCAAATCCATTAAAATACAACAACCAATAACCCCTACGTATATCTATCTATCTATATATATAAAAGATAGTTTCCTCTCTCCAGGACGCGCCACCTAAGATGCCATGTCACAAAGTCGAAGCATGTATGCGCGACACGTGTCCAAGCGACTTAAACTCACCGTTTCATTTAATCTTTTACGTGATGGGCTTCGTGGTTTAACGTGTGTGTGTTTGAGGATCTTTTATGTGATGGCTTGATCGTTTATATCTCACAGAATATCTATTAAATAAGCCCATTATTGTTGTATTGTAGGTCAGCTGACTCGCTTCGTCTTCTCCGCAAGCATCGTGATCGTTCGGGTCGTTAGATGTTCTGGACATTGAATTTGTAGTTAGCGATGTGTACTGTTAAAGAATGGATTCAGTGAACAATATTAAAGTTTTCATTAACGTCACTGATCCACTCATCCCACAACATTTCATTCAATGCACCTCTTATCTCAATGTTTGTAGATCTCGATCTATAAATAAGTGAGTTTGGAGTTGTGAAGATTATCACTTTCTTCTTAGTCATTGTAATCTTCACAAATTCGTCATCCCGGAATGGCTATTTCTTCCCATCTGCTCGCCCACTTGAAGGCATGAAGTCGTAACCACCATCCGTCGAAGTCCGGTTTTTGACAAACCTTAGCGGAGAATCAATGATGACTGGAGTTCCTGTTGGATCAATCTTCTAAACTCCGACTAGGCCAGATTGGTGAATGGCACCTCGATTGGCGCAAGGATCTATCTTAACTTGATCCATGAATTTCTAAAACAGGATCATCCGGATAATCACTTCCTCTCGATTCGTAAGCAACCACATGCAAATCCTCAGCAAACCCATGATCCAGGCTCCTTCTTGGCTTCTTTTTTTCATTTGTGTTTCGACTGCGATGTTTCATGTTTGTAGCTCAACGTTTCAAAATATTCAACTTTAAAATTTGTTCTTGAACAGAGAACTTGGCAGAGTTTGGTGTTACCTTCTACTCTTGATGACTTTGGTAATGTTGCTTCTCTCTACTCTTTTTGGTTACATACATAAGAAAGTTGTGAACTTTATAAATCAAAGGCCTTTTTTGTAAACTTATTGGTAGTAGCTCAGATAAGAAGAACACATGGATGATGGTTCTGAACAAAAGTTTCAATGGCCACCGCTTCTGTCATTGTGACTGAGTGAACGTGTCCACCTTATATGTGACACTTTTCACCCCTTCCACCTATACATGCGCTTCCTTCGAGATTGTTTCATCATCGTGGTTGCTCATTAAACGCAACAGCAACATACACCGATGATATTCTGTCAGGGAGACAGATCAATGGCTCCCATTTGTGAGGTGGATGAGACGATGATAAAGATTGCTTCAAGGTATGAATTTTTTTCTGAACTGTTATGTTTTTCAAATCGGTTATTCAGCAAAATATGATTTTTCTGTGGGATGCTGATACAACAGGTTAGAATTTTCTGAACTTGCATTTTATTTCCTATTTTCAGTAATATTTACCGACGTTTGATTAATCAACTACTTTGCATGGGCAGTGGTTCGATATATGCTAATTTGTTAATGGGTTTGCATGTTCTTATATGCATCTCAAATGTTCTTAATCATGTGTTCGTTGAAAGAAAAAGATTCTAGAAAGAATTTTTCCTGAGTTGTAGTGAAGATTTTTCTTTTGGCTGCGAGCAAATAATAAAAGTATGGATCTATACTCAATTAATGAGATAAGCGCAGTTGAGAGGTAGGTGTCGGAATGAGAGGCTTTACTTCGGAGAGCAAGACAGAAACCATATACGGCGGATGGTTTTGGGGCATTGGAAAAAAATGCTATTGAGGAAGAAGATGTAACTATTACTTTTGTATTGTAAGTGTTACTGAGACTTAATTGTCAAATTAATCTTCTTAAGTTCTGAATTAATTTATCTCTTGAACTGTCTAAACATAAAGGAGGATGTTGAAGAAATCAAGTGGCAAACATACATGGGAGAACTCACACCAAGGCAAGAAAAAAACTAAGGAGAAAGTATTGAAACGGTTGTATACGGTTAGTTTCTTTCATTTCCTCTGTATCATCATACTTAAGTTTTGTAGAGCTTTCCACCTCTTCATCACTTATAATTCATAAATACTTGATGCAGGTTCGAAGACCCACGTGAGATGGCCCTCCCACAATGCCACCAAGATACTGTGTGCAAGGACGTTCATATTCCAGTTTAAGCTTTCGGGATTCAGTTTCACTTCTCTCACGCCATTTTAGATCGCCACTAGCTAATTTTGCTGATCGGGTGAGTTAAACCACTGAGAAGAAACGTCGTCATCCTCTTTACATGTACGACATATGATTATACTCTCAAGTTAGGGCGTACATTTCTAATTTTCCAGACACTACTGTGTATAGTTTGGTATGTATTGTCTTTCTATTGTTTCTATGAGTTCTCCTCCACGGTCAACTCAAGCTATTTATAATGTCTGTCTGAGTATATGATAGTGTTACTCATTGACAAATGTACTCCAAAAATAAGAACAAAAAAGAAACAAAAACTAATATAAAAACAATGGCCCTGATGTTGAATCGACCAACTAACTTCAAATATATTCAAGACTTTCAATATATGAGTGTTTCGTGTGTTCCATTCGTAATTCTGGTTTTGTTTGTAAAAGTTGAAATTAACCATCACAAATTTGAGAAATTACCATCTTATTATATAAAGCTTGGTTCTTCAAAGTTGATAATTAACATGATTGCGACATGTGTCAATTAATTTATTAAGATTGTGACATGTGTCAAAAATATATTTCAATTATCTTTTATTAGGATTTAAAAAGATTTAGAAAAAGAAATTATTATTACATTTTTTTGGACACTAGAAAAGGAAAATTATTACAAAAATATAGTTTATTATTCTTTTTAGGAGTTAAGAAAATGAAAATTGCTATTACATAGCCTTTTACAATTATATTTGTATGGCTCTTTTTATAATATTTTAAAAATATTTGATAGTAAATTTAATTTTTGAAAATTCTATAAACAAAAAATAATTGTAAAAAGCTATTTGAAAGTATTTTTTATTTTCATCTTTAAAGATACTAAAGAAAGATATTATAAGACAAAATATTAAGTTTTTTTAAAAAAAATTTAAATAAAAACGAATTATAAAAACCTACAAGTAAAAGAAATTATTTAATAAAAATCAAATAGAAAAACTAACTATAAAATAAGTGATATTCCTTTTTTTAATACCTAAGTAACAAAAATGTAAAAGTACTCTTATTATTTTCATATAAATAACTAACTTTCCTTTTTAACCGATAAATGTATGCTACAAAAATATAAACCAAAATAAATATTATTTTCACATCTATATTTAGGTTTAAAGTTCCTCATATTATTTTCACAAAAAAATAGTATTGACAAAAAAATATTATCTGAGTATATTCTTTTAATTTCTCTAAACAACTCAATTTTTTATCATCTTTTTTACATCTTATGACGCTAACACAAGTTTTTTATTATTATTATGTTTTTATCGTACATAATTATGTGTAAATATAAGAAATATATGTTTGTATGTATAAGACATAATATAATTAACTAAAAATAATTTTTTTTATTGAAAATATATTAGTTGTATGAAATTCTTAAAAAACAAGAACAAATTATAGTTGGAATTTTCCTTTTTAAAAAAATTTAAAGTAACTCATTTCTTATAAATAACTAACATTTCTTTTTAAAAGATAATTTTGTGTTAAAAATTATAAACCAAAAATAACTTCAAATATTTTACCTCATATGATTGTGACATTTGTACAAAAAAAAACATTGTGTATGTATTAATAAAATTCTATCATTATGTGAAAATAATTTTTTTTCCTAAAATCCTAAACAAAAGAAATTTGGAAAAATAACTTTTTCCTCTTTTAATCTTAACCAAATAAGATTTTTTTCCTTTTAAATCCTGACCAAATAGAATTGTAAAAGTAATTATTACTTTTTAAATTTAATGATAAATATGATACTGAAATATCTAATTAAAATATTAGTGATATTTAGAAAACGAATTTTGAAAATAATATGATACTGAAAATATTTAATTTAAAATATTAGTGATATTGAGAAAACGAATTTTGAAAATAGCAACTTTTAAAAATAGTTAATATTTGCTGGAAATAATTATTTGATAGTATTTTTATTTTCTAAATCCTAGAAAAAAATAATTATAAAAGATTATGTAGTTTTAATTTTCTTTTCTAACACCCTAAAACTGTAAAAAATATATTTTATAGTTCTTTTCTTTTAAAATTCTAAACAAAAGAGATTTGTATCATATTTTTTAATTCCTAACTATAAGAGAATTGTAAGAAGTTATTTGATAGTATAGAAAATTTGATGATGAACATGATACTAAAAATTATTTAATTAAAAATGATGTGTAAAAATAGTATTGATATTAACCATAAAAATCATAATTTAAAATTATTTAATAATAGCTAGAAATAATTATTTGACAGCAATAAGATTTTTCTGAAATTCAAAACATAAGATAATTGTAAAAGTTTATATGATAATAATTTTCCTTTTCTATAATCCTAAACAAAAATATAAAAAATCTTTTTTTAATTTTAAATAAAAACAAGATTTAGAAAATATTTTTTTCCCTTTTTAAAAAATCCTAACAAAAGTAAACATACCTACTTAATAGTATTTAAAAAAAAAGATTTTGGTAACGAGTATGATGTTAAAGCTATTAAATTTATAAAAAAATCAAAACTTAGGATGTTGTCGTGATTGGTATTTATGTGTTTGGTTATACGAAAATCAACCACATGTTTGATATGCATTAGTTTATAATTCATTTAAATTTAAATGTTATTATGAAAATCTATCATTAATAAATAATGAATCAAGAAAATTATTTAACATCAGATAAGTTTAATAAAACATTAAATTAGTACATAAGAAAGTGTATAATGTTGTCATTGCTTCTTGGCCATATTTAACTTCTAAATTCCTTTTTTATTTCATTATAATTATTATTTTGGGTTGGATCCAGTTTAAATTTTTACGTTTGGATGTTTTTTCTAGCTCTAACAAATATTAACTGAAACTTATGTGTGTAAACGAGTTCTTAACTATAAAATAAATTTCATATAACATATGAAAAAACAATTTAAAAAAAAATAATTTTTTTAATATTTTTTATTAAATTAAAATATCAAATAAAGCTCGTTGCAACGCACGGATCCAAATCTAGTAGATAATAATAAGCGTTCCAAAAAACGCATAGATAGTATGAAATATAATTTCCAATTAAGATGAATTACATTTGTTAAATTGTGTTGTTTAATTACTTTGCTACAATATTTTAGGTGAAAAATACTGTTGCATGTTATGGAGATACACAATATGTATATTCATAATGTAATCAAAAATATAAAATGTAATACAAAATATTAATTTTAAGAATAAGTAAAGCATGATTCATAAAAAAAGATGAAAATGGTCAATTCATGAATAGTTTTGTTATAATTTCGAGTAAATTAATGTAATATTTCAAGCAAAATATATCTTATCACATATAATATTTTTTCACCTAAAACTTTCTAAAAATAAAAAAAATCATTATCATACACATCTCTTGCAAATGCAAATCCAAAACACAAATCACAAAATTATACAAAAAAATAATAATTTAGATCACAAGTAAAGTATATCCCGTCCGTATGGCGGGCCGACCCTAGTATATATATATATATATATATACGAAGTTTGGCCGAATCAAAAAGCTTAAACTTAACTTTGTACTTGCTAGGTAGAAACACTTTAAAAAGTGTAGACATTTAAGTGCCCAAATGAAATAGGACACCTCAGGTCTTGCGCATTTAGAATATGTATATCAGTTAGACAGAAATTAATATATTATGATGTTTTTAGTTATGTATGTTTTTGGACAACCAAACACTTTCAGTAGTAACAAATCAGGATTACAAAGTTAATATATAAAAGTTCAAAAAGTTATATTACATACATTAATATATACAAATCAGGATAATGATTCGTGAAGTAAAAGGTTATTTGCTAACAGTGGATTAAAAATGTTTTTTTTTTGTCATCAGTGGATTACAAATGTTATTTTTCTTTTTCTAGCGCAAATTGTGTTTGTATAGCACTCTTGGCTAGAGCTCTTAGTTACGCACTCCTTCTGTTGTTTTAAATTACAAATAATTTTAGTTAAAGACATCGATATTAAGAAAATATACATAATTTAATTGGTCATACAATATTCAATAAATACAAAAATCACTTTGAAATGTTAAACCTACTTATGTTTTGAATCAAAAAAAACTTTTAAAACAACTTACATTGTGAAACATAGGGAGTATATTATTAAGGGATAATTTGAAAAATACCCTATTTATAATTTTAAATTTGAAGAATACATTTTGATTTTTTCTTTTTGAAAACTGCACTTTTTTATATGTGAAAAGTCATTTATATCGAGATTTTTTATAAACTAAAAACCAAAAAAAAAATTAAAACAATAAATTATTTTCTTCTGAGATAAACACAATTATGAAATAAATACATGTTAATAATTTAATTCATGAATCACTATATGATTTTTGGATTCATGTATGTTTGGTTGTTCGTGTATTAGAATTGTTTTTAAAGTTAAATACAATCGACAACTTAATGTGTAGTTGAATCACAAAAACTTAGACCACTACGTTATAAATCAGAACCTGCACAAATTCCTATTGTTCATTCTTATAGTTTGAAAATGTTAATATTTTATAATTCTTAAAATGGTGAAACAAGCGTTGTATTCCACGAGAAGCTACAGTTCACTTTGCTTGAAGGCCTTAGGGATCTTAAAGTAGATATATGGAATTGTAACACATTCCATTGATGACTTGGTTGGAAGTGTTACTTATGTGAATTTTCATGAGTGAATTCTTCTTATGCTTTGAAATTGCTCTTGATTAGGATTTGGGGTTAAGTCGTTCGGAGGTAGTGCTTTGATGTTAGGTTGTGTTTGGTGTTTCTGTACAAGCATTTTTTTTATCAAAGTTATATATGTTCAATTATTTAATTCATGAATACGTTCTGGTTATTTTGGTTTGTGTTTGTGTTGGTTTGCTTGTATGCTTATATCTGAGAACTTTGTTTCTGTGTATAAAACAGATTTACTCTATTTTTCGTGAATAAAACAGAGCTCTTTTTTGTTTCATTAGCGGTATAGTTTTGATCAAAAACATAGTTTCCTGCAATAAATTAACAAAAAGCATAATAATTTTCAACAGATCCACCACACAATGTCTGTTTCTCTAAGTTTTTAAAAACGTAGTTGATGTTGCCATCGAAAGAGACGATGTCAGCGATACACGAGAGAATATACCATGCACAAAAAAGAAGAAACGATAATATATAGAATACTTTTAAAATAGATAGATATATATATATATATATTGGATAGCTTAGTCAATTTACATATACACAAGTGTAGTTTTCAAAAAAAAAAAATAGTGTACTTTTCAAATTGAAATCTTATATTGATGTATTTTTCCAAATCAATACTATTAAAAGAGAAGAAGTTTAAATCTACTTAAAAAGGTTGTTTGGACCCTTTCATTAACTAATAATATTTTGGTCTTACTTTGATTTGGACAAACAATATGTTATCTTAAATTTTCTAACAATTATTTAGTCAAAACTTTTATTTATTGGATCCATATCTTTTTGTAAACGAAAAGATTATACCATATATATACGACCACATAAATTTGGTTCACGAAAATATAGACTGCAACTGGAATGTAATTTTTATGAATGGAATTATGTGGAATTAGCCATTCATAAGAATTCCAAATAAAAACTACCAGTTATAAGGAAAAAGCAAACTTTTTGATTCCACTCATTCCTGTGAGATGAATGAAAAAAACTGTAAGTTACGTTAAAATTCTTTCATGATGAAAAAAGTAGAGGAATGGAAGGAATGAATGGAATGAGATAACTTATCTATAATTGGATACAAAATATATAATTCATTCCTTTTATCCCTCAAATTAGAGTCATTCCATTCCATTGTATCCCATATATTCCAATTCTTTTTCTTCCATACATTCCTAAAACAATTTACCAGTTACATCCATAATATCACGTACACTTTATTATACTCTTCTCTAAATATGTCTCATTAACTTCATAATTAAGATAAGTTTAAAAATTATATATTATGTTAATTTTATTTTATTGATAAATAACAATTTAGTATTTAAGATAAGTTTAAAATTATCAAAAACCCAACAAATCTTTTTTTTACTGCTCAACAAAAAACATACAAATCTATACTATTAAATTAACCAAAAACCTCTCAAATAAATCTTAAGTTTCACCAACCGAACAAATGTAACTTTTATAAAATGCACAAAAATATAATGAAAGGTTAGATTTGGACATTCGGGTCTTCGGGTCAAATATAAATCGGTTTCTTTCAGGTCCAAGTTCTTTGGGTCTTGGGGATTTATATCCAACTAGGTATTTGAATTTTTTTTTTGTTCAGATCGGTTCCTTTTAGTTCGGTTAGTTTGAGTCAATAATTCAAGTATCTATAAAATTTACTATGTAATTTGGCTACGTAACGAGTCTAGCTCGGTTCGAGTATTTAGGACAAAAAGATCTAAAGAATCCGAAAAGCCAAAAAATCAAAACACGAAAATACCCAAAATCAAACAAATACCAGAAATAACTAAATATCTAAAAGACCAAAATCTTACCCGAGAACCAAAAATATCCAATATTTTAAATATATTTTTAAAATTTGAAATTTTACCCAAAACCTGAAACTATAACAGAAAAATTTACAATAATATTTTTATACTGAGAACATATATGAATTACTCAAATATACATAATATGAACAAAACATTCTGGGTACTTTGGGTACCCGGAGTCCAACAGAGACCCGCAGGTCCTAAAAAATCTAATAGGTACTTTTTCCCAATCCCGAACCTCAACCCGTATTTCGTATTGGTTTGGTTCGTTTATCAAATTTGGGTAAAACTTTCAAACTTAATAAAGAGGTATATAAGAGTATATATAAAAAATCTTGAATAAACTTATTCATAAGTTATATAATTTTAAACAAATTTCTGTATTCGATATAATACGACTTTATAACCTAATAATACACAATATACTCAAAATACTATATCATATCCAACTTCGTATATAACCCATAAAACCCGCGTTTGCGAAGCGCGGGTCAAAATCTAGTTTTCCCTATTATTAAACTAATGCTTTGTATAAGTTTTGTTTCTATAGTTATATGTCGATGTCTCTGTATCCAAAACCTTGTAACATTATTTGGCTTTAACTTTTTTTTTCCCATCATATTTGTCTTTGCTCCTTTTCATTCTTCATGGTGGATCAGATGATGGTTGTTTCGTAAGTAAAGCCATCAGGATGTCAACAAATTGTAAAACCAAAAACATGTGAATGTGATCCATCAAAAGTCTTTTTTGTTCCAAACAGAAGGAAAAGGGAAGTGACTGTCGTATTTACACCATCGAAACCGCCTGATGCATCCCTGATGATTATCAAGCGAAGAAAACCTCGTTGTTGGAGAGGGAAAAAACCATTTCATAAGCAACAAATACTCTTTAAAAAATGCTCTCCTTTAAAATTAAGTCATTATCCAAAGTTCATAATTTGTAATGATCCTAACCAGGAATTAGAAAACCAAAGAACTAATGTGGGAATTTCGAAGACTATGAAAAATTCTTGCAAAAATGTGATACGGAGTACACAAATTATACTGAACTCAAATAATATGACATTGAAGCTAAAATGTTAGAGCTTAGAACCGCATTAACCTCATTGATGTAAGTCAACGATGTTATAGAGAGGAAGAATGGAAGTTTCTCAATGTTAATCCAGCCACTAATGTCTAATCCATGATTTTGAGTTTTTGACTAAATCAAGAAATTCAGCATAAGATCACTAATATTTCCCTCAATCAAGAATTTACTTCTAGATCAATTTATCCCACTGGATGCAGAACTCCTATAATGGATCAAGATTGTGACATTTATCTTCTTTTTGTTTACGAGATGGAAGATTTTAATGTGAGCTAAGAAAAGATGAGTAGGGCTGGGCAAATAAACCGAAACCGAAAACCCGAACCGAATCCGATCCGATAAAAATGAATCCGAACTGATCTGAATCCGATGTAAATACCAAATGGATCTTGTTTTATGGTATTTCGGGTTATGGGTATTATCCAAACCGAATCCGAACCTAAATGGATACCCGATAGAACCCGAAAGATTCAAAATCTCAAAAAAAGAATTTGTACCGAACATGACTCGGTTTCTAATATGTATCCAAAATACACTAATATATTATTGAACATCTAAAATAATTATCTATTACATGAAGGTTGATGGTTGAAGGTGGCGGTTGAAGCTTGAAGTTTTTAGATTTTGGTTTTGTTTTCATTGAATAATGTTTCTCATTTCATGAGAACTTGGTTTTCATTTTATGCTTTCATTTATTTGATTTTATTTCTTCCAATCAATTATTTGATTTTATTTCTTCCAATAACTATGTTTACCTTTCGTTTGATTTTGAATGATCATGTTTGATGTTCTATTCATATTTTTGAATAGATTTTACTTATGTTTTAGTTACAAAATAGGTATAAATCAAGTATTTTAAAACCGAAGAACCGATTTTATTAATGTTTTGCTTACAAAGTAGATACAAATCATGTAGTTTTAAATCGAAGAACCGATTGGGACCCAAACCCGAAAGTACATCGGATTGTACCTGTTCTTTGGAGATTTACTAACCCCGACCCGAACCCGGCAGAACCCGAACCGGTCCCGAACCCGGCAAAACCCGAACCGGTCCTGAACCGAACTTTCATATAACCCGAATGGAGCTGATTTTTATAAATCTGAAAAATCGAGATCCGATTGCACAAAACCGAAACCCGATTGGGACTCCGAATGCCTATGCCTAAGATGAGTATCCTTTTAGCAAAAAGAAAGATGAGTATCCACTACATTATCATCATATACAGACTCTATATGTAAATGCAAGACACTTTTTGTAAGCTGAATCTGTCAGCGTCTTGGCCTGGCTATTTAACAACTCTCCTATTAAATGGTAGTTTTTTTTTTTTTTTGAAGAATACTATTAAATGGTAGTTGCAGTTGAATTGGAGGAGCCTTCAACTTGTAAAGATTTGAAATAATCCTTCTCTGCGTTAGCCATTCTACTCTGGAACATGGTCCACTCCTTTTTGCATCTGTCCCTCACCTGCAAAACCACAAAAAAAAACACACACATTAAAGTTATGCGTCTTTGCTCACACACAGTTACAACAAGAGAGAGAGCTTAGAAAAGTTTGTTACCCCTTGCCATGGCGCTTTTCCATCTACTGCCTCACCCTACAGCAATCAAAAGAGAAAGGGAGTTTGAGCAAAAACGTTAATGTCGGATCAAGAAGATGATACAATGGGACACAGAGAGAGAGTTTACTTGGCTGCCAAGGGAAGGGACAGTTTGATGAACGATCCACTGAGAATCTACTACCCCTATCTTCTCGTGTGCAGGCTGCATTTTGGTGTAAAATATACACAGATTCGTCATCATACAACAAAGAGGTAACTAAAATTAAGTAAACCAGTCTTTTAAGAAACAAGCTTCATGTGTTACTTTCGTACCTCAGCACATCTTCTGAGTGCAAAGTCAAGTCCCCAACCGTGAACCAAATCATTCTGTTTATAACAGTTAAGGTAAGGCATATAAGTAAGACTGGCATGAAGCCAGATTTAAAGTGAATTAAGAATGAACAAACAGATGATGAAATAAGGAACCTGGATCATATGCCACACGCATCTCCAGGCATCTCTTGAAAATACAGGAGCCATGATCTCGACAAATCTGCATTTGTCAATGACACAAAATAACGAGACTGTTTAGTTCCTCTCAACTCATAAAAGGCAGAAAGAAAGGCTTCTTCTACGTACGCAGCACATGGAGGGAGGTGAGGATCTGAGCACCATCCAGGTTTTTCTTCTGTTATCCTAAATCAATTCAAAGCCAAAAATTTCAAAAAGATCATTATGCAGAAAACTAAAGATGGCTAGAATATAAGGGGGATTTTGGGTCCATCATACTTGTGGACTTCAAGATCTCCTCTTCTCTTTGTCATCTGCCATGTTAACCCCTTGTTTGGTTCCAAGCCAGGTTGTGAAATCTCCAGGCCATGCTTCTTCACCAGCTTTATGTACCTGGAAAAAAGATAATCCAAAGATGATCCCAACAGTTCAAAATGAAACCCATGTGAAGGTTTATAAGAAACTTACTCTTCGGCATTAAAATGCTCAACCCCAAGGTCTTCATCCCAGATGAATATATAATCATATCGTGCTACAATATCAGGGTGCAAGAACCTCTTTGCATACCACCTAACGTATTTCAAGGTGCCAAGAGAGTCAATAGCCATAAACACCACAACAGCGTATTAGGAACTAAAACGAGGTTGATACCATTTTGTTTGCTTTCTGACACTAATGTGTATAGCAGTCTTGGACCATTCAAACTCATCCCACTCAGTTACTCGGCCGTCATAATGAAACAGGATAATAGTGAAGTTCTCTGAAAACTGTTGACAAGACTTTTAATAAATCATATATGGCAAAACAACAAAAGTCAAGAAAATGAACTAACCTTTCTGACACAAGCATCGATATTTTGTTTCTGTTTAATACCAACAGTAAACGTCACGAGGTATCTTGGTTGGCTGGTCAAATCCTAAATAAACAAATAACAAGACTGGTGTGATGATATTTAAAACTTAATGATGAATATATATAAATGGTTTGAGCGCATACCTCATGAGGTAAGCCCCATAATCTGCGCAAATAGAAGTCTGATTCAGCAGCAACAATACCAGGTGGCAATCTTTCAGCACCACGAGGATTTGAAGGAACCCATATCTGCAGAAAGCTCACAAGTCAGAAATGAAACATGAAAACATGGACGGATAAATCTAAATGGCTTAAACTATGTAAGACCATAAAGAAGCTATCTGTTAATTTGGTAACACTTATCCACAAAACGTGTTAGATTATTAGGGAGACCTTAGAGTCTTAATGTCCATGAAAATGATAACCAAGGTGTAGAAGAAGCATGCCTGTGATTTGTCGATTGGAGCAGATGAGCTGCTATCGTTACTCTTTGAAGATGACCAAGATTTATGACTATCTGGAGTTGCAATTGCCGAACCCTTTTCCTCTATATATGAGAGATCGTTTGAAGCAAGAAATTTTGTTGGGAGATTCACCTGGAACATATGAGATGAAGATCTTCCTAAGATTAAAACAAGGAAAAAAACAGAGAGCAGAAAGATAAAAAGGGTTTGATGAAACAACCTTAGTGATTGATAATGATGGAAAAGATATTCCAATGAGAAAGCCAAAAGTTACACCGAAAAATGCTGCTGCAATGATCTTCATTCCATCTTTTGATTTCCTACTATTCGAACTGAAATAAAACAAGAACAAAAAGTCATGAAGAGAAATTCATCACTTAGACCTCTTAAAAGAAAAAGGACGAGATGTTTACCTGCGTGAAAAGATTCCCATATCTTCTCCAAAGTACAGACTCTAATTGTAGCATGCAATTTGCAGGAGTGACTCACTGGGTTTTTTCTCTGGCCTCCTGACAGTGAAGAAGCCAGGAACCTGCTATGGTTATTAATACAGTGAGTCATTATCTAAAAATGAGTCTTTTGAAGAAAAAGATACACATGGTCAAACAGAATAGGATGTTCTATGTTCTTTAAACGGCAGATTTGGTCATCAAATACAATCTTTTTTTAAAAAAAAAATGGAATTCTATGTTCAATAAAGTAAGTCATTATCGTAGAATCTAAACATGAATAGAATATAGTGATTCTAAACCAGCAAAGACTTGAATACCAAACTATTGACCAAACCTATAATGAGAAAACAAATATCTAATAAAAGTCAAAACACACACATTTACTTGCATAGTTGAAATAGATCGCTCTCAGTTCTATAATCACAATTACAAGAAAAAACTAACAAACAAGCAAGAAAGCATGATGAGCTTCCCCAATTGACAAAGGCAACAAAAACAAACCATAAACTACAATCAGAACGCAAAAAAAAAAACAGAACACTTCACTTAGATTGCAAGACCGACAATGACAACTAAACCAACAATCAACCAAAGCAGGTAAAGAGAGAAAACGCAAAAACGTAACCCAATTTCCCAAACCGGATAGGCTTTCAAATGATCCTGATTACGATAGAAAACAAAAAAAAAAGGCAAACTTTAAAATCGAAACGAACCTGGGGGGAGGGGTTAATCAAAGAAGGCACGAACGAGATCCCTGTGACAAAAAAAAATTGAAAGCACGAGAAAATCGCTTCTCACCCACACAAAACCCAAACCCTTCTTCTTCGCACAGGAAACAACGAAAGAGAGGTGTTAAAACCTGCGTGATCTTGGTTTGGTGGCGACCCCTATGAGAATTGTTTTTTTCTGGGGTTTTTTTTTAGGTGCAGGAGAAAGAAACCCCAAAAAGCTCAAAACTCAAAGCTGATTCCTTTAAAAATTATATAGAAAAACGAAATTAGAATGGTGAAACTGAAATATCGAAATACCAAACGACGGCGTTTATATGTAGATGTTGTCATGGTTTGATTGGCTTTAACTTAAATGCGCGTAAAAGTACGCACAACAATAACAAAATTCTTAAAGGACCGACACCGGCACGAATCTCCTTACAACAAACATGTCAATGTGGATGTAAACAAAATCTAAGAAAATTCAATTTCAAATTGCAACTTTTGTCATAATCTTTGTTGCCAAAAATTATCAAGTTGCAAATTACTAGAAAGCCTGGGTTGGGAAATCTCTCCAATAATCACGCCAGATCTTTTACTATTTTAGAAGATAAGATTTTGATAGAAGAAACCAACAATCCAGATACGCTGTAAATAGTTAATGAAATTATTTATTTCTAACCTTGTATGAATTTGTTGAATAAAAACTATTGCTTCGAACGGTGCCAAACCGTCCCGCACCGCACCACCGTGAATAGTAACAAAAATCTTTACATATACCTATGTATCTATATACTTTTGTTACTATTATAACTGCACTGCACTTGTTCCGCAGTTGTACCACACGTCACCATTCGGAGCCTATATTCCGACTTTGTATTAGTAGAGCTTTAGATTTTATGATATCTATCTATAATAATAAAGTTGATTAGCCTATTTTCAATGCGTCATCTCAACCAAGGACGTTCCAAAATTTGATACATGTACACTTCTCTTTAACAATCTCGAGGTGTTCTCTCGCTCTCTTTCACGAACTGTTTTCATGTTTTCATATTTAGGTTTTACGGCGCATTCTAAAATTGGCATTATTTCTAACTTCCCGTCTTCGCTCGCTATACCTTCCATCATACCCTAAATATCACCTCCCAAAAACTACCATTACTATTAAAATTATTATTAAGTTCACAGCAACGAACCAAATAAAGGTACGCAATTATTATTAAGCTCACAGCAACGAACCAAATAAAGGTACGCAAGGATGATGAATAGTCGTTTCTTACTCTTCTTTTTCATAATTTTCCATATCTTTTATCTACTTTCTTCTATGGTCATCTCAAGATAGAGCTTCCGTTTCTGTCATCATCATCAGCTCCATTCGTGTGTTATACTTTAGTGGATCTTAGGATTTTTTATGGGGGACATGAGTATTTATATACTAGGTAATAATTCGCGTATTGTACGATGAGATTATTTTTTTGTTATTTTTAAGATAAGAAAACATTAGGTCTATTTAATCTGGATATCAATTCGGCTTTAGGTTGTTTTTTTGTTTTTAATCTCCTAAAACATAACTATCATTCTAAATCCATATTTATTTTGGTTTGTTCGGTTAAAATACATGAAGTTTTTATTTTTTCGGTGATAAATCAAAAACTATTAATATTTGTTTGGTTTCATGTTATATGAATTTTAGACAGTTTTGATGTCGAAACAATTTTAGATGTATTGTACAATTGATTTAAACTATTAATATTTGTTGGGTTTCATGTAAAAATTTTTATAAGGTGAGCATGTGTCCAAAACTCAGCTTTTAGATAAGGAAATGACTTCCTGGTTAATTTCTCAAGCTACTAACGGTTCTAATGATTTTCTAATATATGTTTTAAAGGTTTCTTTGTATTTCTGTTTTTTTCAGTCAAAAAAGAAAATTTTGCCACAATTTTTTTCTATGATCTAAAATTGTTTTGTACGTTTTTAAAAAGTTAGTATATCGATACAAAATAAAATTTATGTAAGAGAATCAAGTTTACAACATAATTCTATATTAGAAATTATAATCAAACAGTTTTTAATATATATGTATTATGCGAAACTATTTATTTTTTCTCCTCTAGTTTGAGGTTTCTGACTTAGCCTTTATATGATATAATAGTCAACAAAAAAATACTTTATATTTTTATTAACAGACTGGAAAATTGGAAGAGTATGTAAATGATAGATTTATTCTTGACGTGGACGAATAAATATGCATTTATAAAAAATTAAGAGATATTACAAAATAGTTTGGAATATCTCCGGTTATACTTGCACATTAAGAATCAAATAGTTTGGGCGGGTATATTTTTTGTTTTTGAAATTTTTGCCTAGTATAATTTATATGTTTGTGTTTGTATAATCATATTTTTGTATGATATGAATTTAATAGAATAGATAATTTTTGTAAGTATATTAAATAAATCAAGTTTCATATGCATTTGTGTATTTCCTTGTATCATATATGTTTTTTTTGTAATCGTGTTTTTATCTGTAATAATATTTGCGTAATGTTTTATAAAAAATAATTAGTAAAGTATTTTGATTATTGTATTGAATTTATTATTTTATTAATATGGTACTTTATTTTTAAACAGTTATTTTTTAAAAATATAACAAAGTATGACGCAAATACTTTGTATAGCAATTATAATTACATCATTATTACACATAATACGACACATAATAATTTGTATAGGAATTAAAAATGAGTTATGTAAATCAAAGTCCATGGCCCAATTTTAATGGGTTTCGTAAATTAAATGTTTATGGCCCAAATTATTTTATCCCGACAAAACCTTGTGAGCTTCTATTGTCTTAATCACGTTTATATTTTGTCGGTGGATGATGAATAAAAAAGTAAAGCTCATTCGGTTCTTCGAAAGCCGTAGAAGACTGTGGAAGAAATCTGAGTGACTATGTTCAATTGAAACCAGAGAAGTTTAAATCGGCTTTGCTCCTGTCAAGATCTCAGGTAATCTTTTGGTGTGATTAATCTATGTTCTTCTGTAAAAGTTTAATTCGGGATAGGAATTTTGTTTTAAAAAAAAATCTGACAATTGATCTGATCCTTTACATCCATAGTAGAAAAAGACATAGTTTATGTTCGTATCGGGTTAAACGTATGAACCGTAAAGATAATTTTTCCCTAAGTAGATTAACCATAAAGATCGATTAGTAGAATGGCAACATGTTTAACTAATCACTTGACTGCAAAATATTACCGTCTTAGAAACTTTGATTCCTTTAATTCATCTATTTTCCAAGTGTAGTTAGTAACTTAATTATTTGTCCTTGAATGATGGAAACTAAGAAAAGGCAGCTGGTTGTTTCAGATATCGTTCTCATTTGAGAAATTGGAGGCAATGGATTTTTTTAAAATATAACAAAGTATGACGCAAATACTTTGTATAACAATTATAATTACATCATTATTACACATAATACTACACATAATAATTTGTATAGCAATTAAAAATGAGTTATGTAAATCAAAGTCCATGACCCAATTTTAATGGGTTTCGTAAAGTAAATGTTCATGGCCCAAATTCTTTTATCCCGACAAAACCTTGTGAGCTTCTACTGTCTTAATCACGTTTATATTTTGTCGGTGGATGATGAATAAAAAAGTAAAGCTCATTCGGTTCTTCGAAAGCCGTAGAAGACTGTGGAAGAAATCTGAGTGACTATGTTCAATTGAAACCAGAGAAGTTTAAATCGGCTTTGCTCCTGTCAAGATCTCAGGTAATCTTTTGGTGTGATTAATCTATGTTCTTCTGTAAAAGTTTAATTCGGGATAGGGATTTTGTTTTTAAAAAATCTCACAATTGATCTGATCCTTTACATCCATAGTAGAAAAAGACATAGTTTATGTTCGTATCGGGTTAAACGTATGAACCGTAAAGATAATTTTTCCCTAAGTAGATTAACCATAAAGATCGATTAGTAGAATGGCAACATGTTTAACTAATCACTTGACTGCAAAATATTACCGTCTTAGAAACTTTGATTCCTTTAATTCATCTATTTTCCAAGTGTAGTTAGTAACTTAATTATTTGTCCTTGAATGATGGAAACTAAGAAAAGGCAGCTGGTTGTTTCAGATATCGTTCTCATTGGAGAAATTGGAGGCAATGTTAGTAGGCAATTTAAAGTCCAGAAAATATATTAGTAGGCAAATTTAAATGGTGGTAAAGTTATTTAAATTAGATTTTAAATGGTCCTGATTAGTAGAAAACAACTTGTAAAAACGGAAGTGACATATAAATAGAGGTTCCCTACATATTCGCATATTAATATAAATGATGTTTAATTTTTAATTAATTAAGATCTACTGATGCAGTTATAAGATTTTTGGCCCCTGATTTTTAGGCGTCTAGCGGTGTACATGTACTGGTTACTTTCGAAAATTAAAACTACTTACACGATATCATGTGGTGGTTAACTAAAAGGACATTGCAGTTATCATATAAAAAAGTAAAGGTAGTTGAAATAATTGTTGGACTCTATTTTTATCAATGGGTCACACTGCTGTTTTAATAGAATAGATTCGTAGTCAAGGATTATGTTGTTAATAAATTGGTATAGTTAAAAACCGAATTCAGATTGTCGGTAGGAGTAATTAATTAATTATTATGGTCCATATAAATTTTATAAATGAATGGTCCAGTTAAAAAAGACTTAAACATCAAGTTACTAAAATGTCACATCATAACTAATAAAAAAAAATGTATGTAAAATTCTATAGTAGTTTTGTTAACGTGAAATTGTGGTATTCACGCGTAAAAAAGTATAATACCAACTTGGAAACTGAGAGCATACCTTTTTTTTTCGACACACTTTCTTTTTCTCGACATCATACTTGTTTATATCTATACTAATAAAAAATAAGCATTAAAAAAAATCTACATACGAAAAGTTACTGCACCATTTTATTAACTAACAAGTAACTCTTTTATATTAACTAACAATATTTTTGATCTTACATAATATTTCCCTAATTATCCTTAACTATACAGCAGTAGTATTTCTCTAACTATACGGTAGTATTAAAGTTGTTATCGGTTCATATGCATTTAATTTAATAGTATAACACATTAAATAAATACATTTTCTAAGTATATTGATGACCGTAGCTAGGACTGGGCAAAAAATCCGGATCCAAAAAATCGAACCGAATCCGATCCGAAAAAGTAATACCGAACCCGAACCGAAATTGATTAAATATCCGAATGGATCTAAAAATTTGGTATTTAAAGAACCGAAACCGAACCTGATCCGAACCGAAATATTTCGGATACCCGAATGTATCCGAAATGGATTTATATATAAACCTATATATTAATTATTTTTTAGATTTAATGTATATTAAAAAATATCCAAAACATATTTGATACTTTTAACTTATCCAAAATACTTGAAAATATATACAAATAATCAAAAGTAAATGTCTTAAATAGTTAAAGTATACTCAAAATACCAAAAATACTTAAAATATTTATTTATTCTCTATCCAAATATTCAAATCAAACCAATTTATATGTTAAGTTTACGTATTTTGATATGTGTTATTCAAATTTATAAGTAATATATTATTTTGTTTATAGATTTTGAGTATTTTAAAATATATAATGAATTTTAAAATTTTAAAAATAATTTAAATGGGTTATCCGAACCCGAACCGAACCCGCAAAGATCCGATACATTCGGGTCTATTCGGGTTTAGAAATATCCGAATGAAACTGAAATCTTTGACCCCGAAAACCCAAAATCCGAATAGACTCGAACCGGATCCGAACGCCCACCCCTAACCGTAGCAATCACTTATGTTTCCATGAAATTCATATACATTTAATAATATAATATCACATCAAATAAAACCGATCATATATATTTAATAGTATTACACATCAAATAAATATCATTTCTATACATGATGGAAATGACTTCTATTCCCAACCAAGCTCTATAACTTCTGGTTTTTGTTCTTCGACATGCATCATTAATAAACAGTAATAAACAACCTAGAACATAGTCTTCAAATGGAGTTACAAAAAAAAAACATAGTCTTCAAATCTCAAAATTAAAAATTCAACAAACGAACACCATAGCTTCGTATCAAAATTAAAAATTCAACCAACGAACACCATAGCTTCTTCTCAAAATTATTTAAATAATTTTATACCAAACTAGGCCTTTGGCTACAAATAAATAAATAAATAAATAAATATTATTATAAAATTAACTTTGAATCTAAATTAAAAAAACAGAGAAATTTTATAATATATTAACACTAATAAAAATAAAATAATATTTAAATATAACAATCAATTCGATTTTTAAAAATATTTCATGTGATACACATTTTCTCTAAAATATTTTATCACTTAACATTATGGTTGTTATACAATAATGTAGGTCTATATTGGGTTTGGGTCTGATCTTTTGGATCAGGTTTGGTTCGAGTCTATAATTCTAATATCCGTAAAATATATGTAATTTTGGTACAAAATAGGTTCAAATCAGTTCGGGTATTTAGGACCAGAAACGACTCAAAGTACCTGAAATCCTGAAAAAGCCAAAACATGAAAATATAAACAAATACTTGAAAATATTCAAATGCCCAAAAGCCAAAATTTTATCTGAAGAACCAAAAATATCCAAAGTTTTATTCGAATACCCAAAATTTTTTACCCAAACCCGAAACTATAACCAAAAATCTGAATCTAAAACTTAAAAATTTCTATAATACTCAAAACAATATGAAATACCCAAATATACATAATATACACAAAATATTCAAGTACTTTGGATACCCGACTCGAATAAATTTTATAAATGAATGGTGCAGTTAAAAAAGACTTAAACATCAAGTTACTAAAAATGTCACCACATAACTAATAAAAAAATGTATCTAAAATTCTGTAATAGTTTTGTTAACGTGAAATTGTGGTATTCACGTGTAAAAAGTACAATACCAACTTGGGAATTGAGAGCATACTTGTTTTTTCGACAAACTTTTTTTCTCGACATCATATTTGTTTATATCTATACTGTTAAAAAGGAACCATTTAAAAAAAATCTACATACGAAAAGTTACTGCACCATTTTATTAACTAACACATAACTCTTTTATTAACTAGCAATATTTTTGATCTTACATAATATTTCCCTAATTATCCCTAACTATACAGTAGTATTATTTCTCTAACTATACGGTAGTATTAAAGTTGTTATCGATTCATATGCATTCAATTTAATAGTATAACACATTAAATAAATACGTTTTCTAAGTATATTGATGCGGTAGCAATCACTTATGTTTCCATGAAATTCATATACATTTAATAATATAATATCACACTAGGGTGTAATCCGCGCCTTGCGCGGGATGATGGATTAAAAGAGATTATAACTTTAAAACTATATAGACTAATTTATTGAGGGGGGGGTATTTTAATTATATTTTATGGAAATACATCTAAAAGAGTAAGTAAAGACTTATATAAATTTATTATGAATTTAAGATGAAACAAAAAAAGCAAGAGCATTATTTTTTTCATAATATAAATTATGAGTATAAAATAAAATGAAACATATGCAACAGAATAATAAAATATGAAAGAAACAAATTTATAAAGAAACAAATAAAAAATTAATAAAACCACAACTCCTGTTATAAGTATCTTCAGAACTCGTGGTTTGCAATTCTATAGAAAGCCATAACAAAGTATCAACTTACCAAACTAAACACAAATATTTACCAAATTCAGTAAACGAAATGTTATACCTTTTTCTGAAAACATCAATTTCTGGAACATCATTAGGTTCAAAAATAATTTTTGAAACCCATCATTGTTAATCACATTCTTTAATCGACCTTATCATGATAAAAAAACTCCATATAAAACTCATACACCAATAATATATTTTGTAGAATGTAAATCATCCAATAAGAAATATAAGAAATAAAAACTTGTTTACAATGCTATATTGATTACAATACAGTTGACTATTATTGTTAGGTTGCAAAAAAAAATACAGCCAAGAAAGAATGAGAAGATATAAGCATGAAGGCAATAAATACATTTTTAAAACTCGCATGAAAATAAGAGATATATGTATAATCCATCAAAACTAATTATATCATGCATAAACATGAAATTTAAATGTCCAATGGCACTATATGTAATTAATCTAGGCAAGCAAGGATTATTCACTAAATGCTATGAGAATAGCTCTCATGATGACACGTAAGTAACGGCAATCTTGATAATAACACATGAGACAAAGGTTTATTATTTAGAATGCTCCTCAAATAATAGTAAAGGGATCAAATAAAACCGATCATATATATTTAATAGTATTACACATCAAATAAATACCATTTCTATACATGTGGCAATGACTTCTATTCCCAACCAAGCTCTATAACTACTGCTTTTTCTTCTTCGACATGCATCATTAATAAACAGTGATAAACAAGCTAGAACATAGTCTTCAAATCGAGTTACAAAAAAAAACATAGTCTTCAAATCTCAAAATTAAAATTTCAACAAACGAACACCATAGCTTCTTCTCAAAATTTAAAATTCAACCAATGAACACCATAGCTTCTTCTCAAAATTATTTAAATAATTATTCACCAAACTAGGCCTTTGGCTGCAAGTAAATAAATAAATAAATATTATTATAAAATTAACTTTGAATCTGAATTAAAAAAATAGAGAAATTTTATAATATATTAACACTAATAAAAATAAAATAATATTTAAATATAACAATCAATTCGATTTTTTAAAATATTTCATGTAATACACTTCTTCTCTAAAATATTTTATCACTTAACATTATGGTTGTTATGCAATAATGTAGGTCTATATTGGGTTTGGGTCTGTTCTTTTGAATCCGGTTTGGTTCGAGTCTACAATTCTAATATCGGTAAAATATATATAATTTTGGTTCAATATAGTTTCAGATCAGTTCGGGTATTTAGGACCAGAAAAGATTCAAAGTACTTGAAATCCTGAAAAAGTCAAAACACGAAAATATAAACAAATACTTGAAAATATTCAAATGTCCAAAAGCCAAAATTTTATCTAAAGAACCAAAAATTTCCAAAGTTTTATTCGAATACCCGAAATATTTTACCCAAACCCGAAACTATAACCAAAAATCTAAATCTAAAACTTAAAAATTTCTATAATACTCAAAACAATATGAAATACCCAAATATACATAATATACATAAAATATTCAAGTACTTTGGATACCCGACTCGAATAAATTTTATAAATAAATGGTCCAGTTAAAAAAGACTTAAACATCAAGTTACTAAAAATGTCACCACATAACTAATAAAAAAATGTTTCTAAAATTCTATAATAGTTTTGTTAACGTGAAATTGTGGTATTCACGTGTAAAAAAGTATAATACCAACTTGGGAATTGAGAACATACTTGTTTTTTCGACACACTTTTTTTTTCTCGACATCATACTTGTTTATATCTTATATATTAAAACAGAAGTCACAACCTTGATTCATGTGTGATTTTTTTTAAAATGAACCTAATGGACCTATTCTTAGAAAATCATGTTACATTTAATCTCTAATCTCATCATTTAAATTTTGATCCTACCAGAAATTTTTATTGAACTATTAATAATTGGATTTAAACAATAGATGATCCATTGGATTTATAGATAGTATAAATTAAATAGATATAATTTAATGTTGTAATACTATACCTCCATATGTTAAATATTTAAATATTTGTCGATGTTAACTTTTAAAATTATAAAGATTTTTTTTAAAATAACAAAAATCATATTATCTAACAATGATTAATCTTTACTACCTTAAACCAATGAAAAAACTGTTAAACTATATAATTTATTTTAAAAATTAAACAAAAACTAAATATTTAATTATTTACTCGGTAATATAAATCTATGAAGCGAAAAGTTTAATTTTTAAAAAACTTTCTAAATATATGAAATGTTACAATATCTTTGAATATCTCAATAAAAAAATATTTTACTAATCTTTATATATATAGGTACGATTTTAATAATGAAATAATAATCCAAAATATATATATAGGAGAAGATACAAATACATGTGAAAGTTTGAAACAATCTATTCAATGAAAAAATATACTGTAAACTTATTATGTTTTAAAAATTGATACACACATATATATTATAATATATACCAATTTAGAATTGAAAACAAAATATTTATATAAAAATAAATGAAAACAAAAACTCGCGCGGTTGCGCAAGTCGAGATCTAGTCTACATTAATAAAAGAAAAAATATTCTTAAAAAATCTACATACGAAAGGTTACTGCACCTTTTTATTAACTAACAAGTAACTCTTTTATTAACTAACAATATTTTTAGTCTTACATAATATTTCCCTAATTATCCCTAACTATACAGTAGTATTATTGCTCTAACTATACGGTAGTATTAAAGTTGTTATCGATTCATATGCATTTAATAGTATAACACATTAAATAAGTACATTTTCTAAGTATATTGATGACGGTAGCAATCACTTATGTTTCCATGAAATTCATATACATTTAATAATATAATAGTAGGTTAGGATCCGCGCCTTGCGCGGAATCAACATTATATATATAAATTATTTAATGTATTAAATATTTTTACATATTATGAAATAATTAATTAAAGCCAGTAACTATTAGATATATAATTAAATTGGTGTGAACATATAAATCAATTTTATTAATCCAAAAAATATTTTTTTTATATTTGATAGGATATTTAATTAATTTTAAATGAAACTAACATACATAGTATATTTTAGTATATTTTTAATATTAATGTCTATTAAATGATGATTTCTACTCATATATTTTTTTCGATCATTTATATTTTTTAAGAAAAAAATTTAAATTACTGATAACAAAATTTTCATTGTGGGATTAATAGTTTAGTAATTTATAATTTTTTTTAAAAAAATAAGTTGTCAATGATCGTTCAAAACTTTTATCAAAAAAATTATTCAAAGTAAATTTTGAAACTAAAATATTGTATTTTATATGGTTTAT
>NC_027749.1:16628143-16630389 GCF_000695525.1 Brassica oleracea var. oleracea | reverse complement strand
AATATAACATATACATAAAAATCTAAATTTTTATTATATGGTTATTGTGGTTGTTTAATTTATTTAATAGTTTAAAATTAAACAAATATGATAGAAGATACACTATTTTTTTTATCAAATCTTTATTATTCAAAATTATTAATTGTCATATTTACTTTAGCCACATTAGATAATTCTGTAAAATTTATTTAAGGAAATAATAGAGTACATTAATGATGAATCTATTGTTAGTTTAATAAAAAGCTTATTATATAATTAGATGGACCAACATATTTGTTTAATGATTCTAAGAATCTTTCTAGTAATGACACGTGGCTACAAAAAGAAGTCGTAATGTTTGGGATCACATCAAATAAAACCGATCATATACATTTAATAGTATTACACATCAAATAAATACCATTTCTATACATGATGGCATTGACTTCTATTCCCAGCCAAGCTCTATAACTTCAGTTTTTCTTCTTCGACCTACGTCATTAATAAACAGTAATAAACAACCTAGAACATGGTCTTCAAATCGAGTTACAAAAAAAAAACACAGTCTTCAAATCTCAAAATTAAAAATTCAACCAACGAACACCATAGCTTCTTCTCAAAATTATTTGAATAATTTTATACCAAACTAGGACTCTGGCTACAAATAAATAAATAAATAAATAAATATTATTATAAAATTAACTTTGAATCTAAATTAAAAAAATAGAGAAATTTTTTAATAGATTAACACTAATAAAAATAAAATATATTTAAATATAACAATCAATTCGATTTTTTAAAATATTTCATGTGATACACTTCTTCTCTAAAATATTTTATCACTTAACATTATGGTTGTTATGCAATAATGTAGGTCTATATTGGGTTTGGGTCTGTTCTTTTGGATCCGGTTTGGTTCGAGTCTATAATTCCAATATCTGTAAAATATATGTAATTTTTGGTACAAAATAGGTTCGGGTCAGTTCAGGTATTTAGGACAAAAAAAAATTCAAAGTACTTGAAATTCTGAAAAAGCGAAAACACGAAAATCTAAACAAATACTTGAAAATATTCAAATCACCAAAAGCCAAAATTTTATGTGAATAACCAAAAATATCCAAAGTTTTATTCGAATACCTGAAATATAATTTTGAAATTTTACCCAAACCCGAAACTATAACCAAAAATCTGAATCTAAAACTTAAAAATTTCTATAATACTCAAACCAATCTGAAAATACCCAAAACAATATGAAAAGTTACAGAAGAGTATACATACAAAATCTCACATAAACTAATTCATAAATTATATAATTTTTAACAAATTTCCTTATTCAATATAATACGACTTTATAACATAATAATATAAAAATCATACAATATTAATTCATATCAAACTTTGTTTATAATCAAATGAAATCTGAGTTTTCGAAGTGCGGGTCAAAATCTAGTGTTGTTCTAAATGAAAAGTCAAATGATGTCATTTTAAAACCAAAAGTGGACCGAAGGTTAAGGCCAAAAAATTCACGTGTCCAAGCCTTTGATTTCGGAAACCAACGAACACAGCGCTTATGTGCGATATTTTCAACTTTTAAATATATTAGTGATTAATGAATGGTCCGTAATCGTTATAAATCATTATGTGGATGGCCCATAACCAAAACGAAGACAAGGTCCAGCAGTGTCCAAGAGGAGAGAGAGTCGGCGCCCAAGAGGAGAGAGAGTCGGCCGACTTTAGATCTAGGATGTTTTTCCATTTATCTGTTTTAGATTTTTCCCTATTTCATGTTGTATTAGGTTTTAGATAATTTCTTTTTTTTGTAATCCTTATATAAGGAACCTCTATTACTCATTAATAATACACAAAAACAATTCCCCATTTTTTTACAACACGTTATCAGCACGATCGTCTCTAGATCCCTGAGACAAATTGAAACCTCTAACCCTAAAAGCTAAAACCGACGACCACAACCCAAAACCCTAATCTCGTTCTTAGTTCAATCAAGAACTCAGAAGATCCCTCTTGATACCTAGACGTTCTCAGATCACGTTCCAGCTCAGAAGAACCCGTCCAGCTCGCATCCACACCCGAGACGCGATCGCACCCGACACGACCCGTGTCCGAGAGACTCGCACCCGAGACAGCCGGCGATCGTCCTCAGCTCGCGTCTGCTCCCATCCGCGACCCGATTGCATCCGTTCGTTCTCTCTCTCTCTCTAAAGGGGGTCCGGTTCTAAACCCCTACAAAAAAGAGGGATAAAATTAAT
>NC_027749.1:16623958-16624225 GCF_000695525.1 Brassica oleracea var. oleracea | reverse complement strand
GGACTGCAATTTGAGTATGTGGATAATGGAATCCTTGTGCATCAAAAGACATATACAGAAAAGATACTCAAGCAGTTTAATATGGATAAGGCTCATTCCTTGTCAAGTCCTATGGTCATGAGGTCCTTAGACCTTGAGAAGGATTCATTCGGACCAAGGAAGCCGGACGAGGATATGCTCGGGCCGGAAATACCTTATCTAAGTGCCATTGGAGCCTTAATGTATTTGGCTAGTCATACTAGACCGGACATCAGTTTTGCTGTGAGT
>NC_027749.1:16623620-16623930 GCF_000695525.1 Brassica oleracea var. oleracea | reverse complement strand
AGTTCATGTCCGACACTTAGGCACTGGAACGGAATAAAACATCTGTTCAGATATCTGCAAGGAACAACCGATCTCGGATTGTTCTATACCGATCGGCCAAGTGAGAACATGGCCGGATATGCAGATGTTGGGTACTTATCTGACCCACACAATGCTAGATTTCAGACAGGTTATGTGTTTATACACAGTGGGGCTGCAGTAAGTTGGCGGTCCACGCAACAAACCTTAGTGGCAACATCATCTAATCATGCCGAGATCATATCCATGTATGAAGCAAGCCGAGAGCTTGTGTGGTTGAGGAACATGACCG
>NC_027749.1:16619477-16623475 GCF_000695525.1 Brassica oleracea var. oleracea | reverse complement strand
TTTTTTCCCACCTTGGGTTTTTGGTTTTCCTAGAGAGGTTTTAATGAAGCAACGTTGTGCATGATACAAACCCATATGGTTATGGCATCCTAGGGGGAGTGTTATAAATCATTATGTGGATGGCCCATAACCAAAACCAAGACAAGGCCCAGCCGTGTCAAAGAGGAGAGAGAGTCGGCACCCAAGAGGAGAGAGAGTCGGCCGACTTTAGATCTAGGATGTTTTTCCATTTATGTGTTTTAGATCTTTTCCTATTTCATGTTGTATTAGGTTTTAGATAATTTCCTTTTTCCTATACTTTGTAATCCTTATATAAGGAACCTCTATTGTTCATTAATAATACACAGACAATTCCACATTCTTTTACAACAGTAATGACGTTTTTGTTATTGTTCCAGCAACTTATCACTACAAGAAAACATAAGTTTAACGACACCGGTATTCCTCGTGATTTTGTCGTAAAAGAGGGTTTACGAGGAATTAGCGAGTAAACACGTTTCGTCGTTACTCGTTCGTAACGCATATTTCTTCGCAAGAGGGTTTACGAGGAATTAGCGAGTAAACACGTTTCGTCGTTACTCGTTCGTAACGCATATTTCTTCGCAAATTCGTCGTAACTTAGCGAGAAAAACGTTTCGTCGTAAAGACGAAGTACCATATTTCGTCGTAAAGATGAAGTACCGTATTTCATCGTAAAGACAACGTAAATATTCCACGTAAGAATGTCGCTATATTTCCTCGTAAATACCTCGAAAATAATACCTCGTAAAGTACTCGTTCAATTTTCCTCGTCATTTCCTCGTACAGTTCCACGCAAATAAGTCGTAAATTAGCTACGAAATCACTTCGTTTTATTATTTTACAGAATTTAAAAATATAATTAAAAATAATAATTAAAATTATTTAATTTATTAATAAAATTAAAAATTAAAACCAAAATCAACACGAAAATATTTTATATATAAATAAGTTTTGAATTTATAAATACAACAACCGAAAAAAAACTAAGAGTCGTTCATCGCCCGGTAGAATTCATCACTCCTCCTCTCTACATCCGCCTCGGCATGTGTGTCGGATGATGACTCGCCTTGAATGAGATTTTGTCGTCGTATGTTCCTCAACAAGGACTCCCATTCCGGATTTGTGGCCACTATAACGTCCAATAAGCCCTCGACTCCACCGACACGAGTTGTGAACGCAGATCGCGTCGAGTCCAAGTCGTTACGCAGCTGAGCGGACTCTCTACGCAGCTGAGTGACTTCATCTTCCCGTGTCTGACCATAAGACGATGTCGCTCTCGGAACATCGTTGACGGAACCAATCCCCAACGTACGTCCCTTTTTCTTAGGGACAACCTTAAAAAAATAAAATAAATATTGTTAGTAAGAATTTAAAGTTAAATTAAACGAATAATAAAAAAAATTAAAAATTTTAAAAATTTACCTCCTCGTAAATCTTATCCACTTCAACTGTGGATAAGGTGACGGGTAATCCGTCGGTGGACTGTTGGGTCAGCTGGGTCTGGCGGTCGTCAACCTGAGCAACCAAGTCGTTGAAGATTTGCTCGGACTTGCCATCTAGATATTGGCCCGACTTATTCTTGTGGGTCCTCTTGTAAAGTTGCATAAGAGACGGGAGTTGTCCCGTCTTTTGGCTTAAAAACATTTAATAAAGTTAGAATATACATATATATATATTAAAAAATTAATTAATAAAATATTTAATTATCATTTTCAAACGGACGGCGTGGGGTTTTTGGCCCGTAGAGTGAAGCATCGGCCCGTGGCCGTGCTCATCTACCGTATTACAGGAGGCAGAGCAAGACTGGGCGATTCTAATAGACTCAGGATCCCGCCAATAACGGATGTGGCTATCCCACACATCCGTGGTGAGCTCAGCGGGTTTGCCACGCTCATATCCCTTCACGATCCAGTCACCCTTCCAGTTGGAGATCGTGTCCAACAAGGGAACTTTCGCCTTCGCGTAAAACGCTTTCCTCACCCTCTCATTGACCCCCATGGACCAATGATATTTTTGCTGTAAAAAAAAATTAAATTAATAATTAGTTTTAAAAAAATATATATATAAATCATGAAAAAATTAAAGTATATATAACTAATGAATAGTAATTTACAGCGGAAATTTTGAACCACGTCTTTCTGACGTAGATCGGTGTCTTTATCCAGTTCAGATGTGCCATGGAGAAGTAACCTTTCATCGTGTCGGTTACGTCCGATGCAAGACATCCGTAAACCCCAAACCTGAAAAAATAAATTTAAAGTATAATTTATTTATCAATGTAATAAAAGAATAAAAAAAGAATTAAAAAAAAATAATGTAACATACCACAAAGTTCTGTCCGGTCAGTCGGGGTCTATGACTGGTAAACCTTCTCTGCCTGGCTGACTGAGAATGTCCCCGACAGTCTACTGCGACTAAGGAGCACTCGGAGCCACCATCAAATCGGGATGAATCTCGGCGGGCATCGGAGGAGCCATCGGAGGAGGCACAGGAGGAACCGATGGTGCACTAGAAGAAGGCGACCGAGAGACTCTCTGAGAAGGCTGAGTCTCGGGGACAGTCTCCGGACCCGAAGAACCGGAAGCTGAAGAAGACGACAGGCTAAACGACTACCAGGCTCACCGAACATCTGTCTGTAATGGGGAGTAAGTTTGTTCTTTCAAATTGTCTGGAAAAAAAATTAATCTTTAAAATTAACATCAACAGTAATTAACAAATTCTATAAATCTAGCTAAATTCCCTACATTAACCACCTAATCAACACTAATTAACATAAAATCAGTAAACATATCTAAACTCCCTACACTAACCACCTAATCTACCATAAACTAATCAAATTAGAGAGAAAATAGAGAGAGAACGTACCATAGCTACGAAAGAGAGAGAGGAAGTGGAGAGGAAATGGGAGAGCGCAGTTCGCGTGTTTATATAAGAAATTAGTAATCGTCGTAATTTCCTCGTAAATTTACGAGGAACTAGCGAGGCCCGTGTTTTTCCTTACGAGGAATTAGCGAGGCCCGCGTTTCGTTTCCACGTAACGTGCTCGTTGATTAACGAGGGATTAGCGAGCCCCGCGTTTTTCTATTACGCATCAATGGATCCTCGCAATTGAATTAATATAGGTGTGTGCACTACGAGCGTCTTCTTCACTCGACCACCAAACCTCTTTTAATTTCCCACCGAGTCGCCCAATCTGGCTAAAAATATCTGGAACACCAGCAACTGCATATGTTGGCGCGACACCACCATCATCATATCTTCTTGGAGCTCTTTTCTGGGTACGTATTTTTGACGCAAAGTAGTACGATATGAAGTGAGAAGTTTCTTCCGTCAAACTTTCAGCAATTATAGAACCTTCAACTTTTGCGAGGTTCTTTGCTTTTCCCTTCAAATATTTCAAGGTTCGCTCATACTGATACATCCATCCGTAATGTACAGGTCCACGAAGCAATGCCTCATATGGGTGGTGGACAGCTAGATGCTCCATGACGTCAAAAAATCCCGGAGAAAATATCTTCTCCAAGTTGCACAATAAGATGAGAATGTTCTGCTGAAGTTGTTCCACGACTTCTTCTTTAAGAGTGTGTGTGCTCAGATCCCTGAAAAATGCTCCAATGCCTTGTATATTCCAAAAACAATTAAACACTATATTAGTCATATATTATTGCAAACAAAACCATTATAAAATACTGCGTTATAATATACTACCTGCAAGTGCTTCATGTACGTTTGTTGGAAGTAGCTCCGCAAATGCAAAGGGAAGTAGTCGTTGCATAAATACATGACAATCATGATTCTTCATCCCGGAGAAATTTTGACCCTTTTCAACACATCTAGAGAGATTTGAAACATACCCATCGGGGAACTTCACTTCTGATGCCACCCAGTTGAACAACACCGACTTTTTTCTGAAGACAATCTGAATATCGGAACGGGAACTTGTCCATTGCTTTTTATATGTAACTCACTTCTTGAGC
>NC_027749.1:16608382-16618954 GCF_000695525.1 Brassica oleracea var. oleracea | reverse complement strand
TCTTGTATCTGATGGATGAGTCATCTCACCATCCGTCTGAGTATGCTCGGCATGCCATCTCATCTTTCCAGCAGTCTGCTCTGATTGATACAATCTTTTCAATCTGTCTGTAATTGGTAGGTACCACATCCTTTGGTACGGTACCCTATTACGTCCTCGTCCTTGCGGCTTGAATCGTGGCTTCTTGCAGAATCGACATTCTTCTAGCTTCTCATCATCTCCCCAATAGATCATGCAGTTGTCGATGCAAACATCTATCATCTCCGAAGGCAAACCAAGACTATAAACCAGTTTCTGAATCTTATAATAAGAATCAACAGACACATTATCTTCCGGCAAATACTCTTTAAACAAGTCTGCCCATTCATTCATGCAACTTTTAGGTAGATTGTGATCAGTTTTAATATTCATCATTCTAGCAGCCAACGACAATTTAGAGAGACCTTCTCTACAACTATTGTAAAGTGGCTGATTCGCCGCATTTAACATTTCATTCGACATTCTTCCAACTTCTCATCATCTCCCCAGTAGATCATGCAGTTGTCGATGCAAACATCTATCATCTCCGAAGGCAACCCAAGACTATAAACCAGTTTCTGAATCTCATAATAAGAATCAGCAGACACATTGTCTTCTGGCAAATACTCTTTAAACAAGTCTGCCCATTCGTTCATGCAACTTTCAGGTAGATTGTGATCAGTTTTAATATTCATCATTCTAGCAGCCAACGACAATTTAGAGTGACCTTCTCTACAACCACTGTAAAGTGGTTGATTTGTCGTGTTTAACATTTCGTAAAACTTTTTTGCATCTATATTAGGTTCTTCGTCTTCATCATGAGCTGCGAATGCATCAGCTACCATATCATGAACCCTATCATAATTTACCATCTGCTCTTCTTGATGGTAACTATGTTCATTATGCAAATGATGATCAACCGGTTCTTCCTGAAAATTGCTAGTACTTCTACTAGCTTCATTCTGATCATAATTATAACCTTCTCCATGTTGAAACCAGATATAGTAATTTGGTGTGAAACCTCTATTTATTAAATGCTTCCAAACATTTTCACGATTTGCCAATTTCGAATTGTTGCATTTCCGACAAGGACAGAACATCTTACCACTTTCTTGGGCGAGCGGTGTTGAATCTGCTTGATGCATAAATGTCTCCAGCCCCGCAAGGTATTCTTTCGTCACTCTCCCGTTAGCATCTCTATGCATATACATCCACTTCCGCAACTCAAAAATATTCACGGAGCCTAACATTTTTTTTTCTTTCTTGTTGGTGTGTTTAAAATGATGTTCAAATGTCCATATTTATAGGAAATTTTCGAATCTGGTAGTTGTAATTTTCCTACGAATTTACGACGAAATTTAGTTAGGTGCCCGAAAAAAATGTGTTACAACTACAAAGTTGGTGGATTCAAAATTTTCTCGCTAGGTAGACGTAAAATATTTCCTCGTAAAGTACACGCTACATTTACGTCGAGTTTACGAGGAAATCGTAATTTCTCGTAAAGGCTACGTGATATTACATCGACTTTACGACGAAATTATTTCGTCGTTATTTTACGAAGAAATAACGCTGATTTTATTTTTCCTCGTAAGTTCCTCGTAAATTTACGAGGATTACTTTTCCTCGTTAAATTTTCTCGGTAAACTTGTGTTTTCTTGTAGTTTTCTTGTAGTGTATGTCTTATTTAATAAGGAGAGTGAAAAGAGCGGTGGTGATGACACCTCATCACTAAACTCAAAATCACAACTTAAATAATACTTCTCAATTAACATATAGGGAATATATATATATAAATATATATATATATATATATATATATATATATCTGGTTGTGGTTTAGAATTGATCTGATAAGTAAGTGACATTTCCAATTCTTGGATTTTTCATTAACAAGTTTGCGTGAATGCTGAATGCGAAAAAACAAGTTCTAACAGGGATGATGCATCATCTGACCCCCGATAATATCATTGAGTATGGGAAGAAGAAGCTTTACGAAAGTGAGGTTGTTGAACTTCAAGGAGTTTCAAGAGTTCAAGCATGTTGGTGATGATTCCCCTACCATTAGTCCCTCGTATCATTGCTGCAAAAATAGTATGAATATATACCTTACATGTATGTTTCCAAGCCAAAGATTAATCTTAAGAAAGACTGATCAAGAAATAATTTGGTTTTGTGGATCAGATGGGCAGAGATCTGGATGGAGTCAAGTTCCAGGAGATGATCCAGAAGTGCAACATGTTTGCTGATCATGCTGTTAATTAAGACCATACAGCAACGTAACATGTTTGTTGATCATGACCATCCAACAGATATCTTAATTATTGTTCGCTTATGAACTTCAAGACTTGTACGTGCTAACACTGAGATGCGGCTTCGGTCAGTTCACTCATATTCAAACCCCAATCTGAAGTTTACTACTAATCTGCACACTGATTTTAGTACATCACTAATCAGTGTTCGACAACGTGTTTGCAAAAATTCATCTTATCAAAGACGTAAAGAAACAATTGTATCCAAATTGGTGTACTACTTGGTGACTGCAAAATTTAGTAAATGAAAAAAAATTAATCGGTGTACTATGCATCTAATATAATTTTATGACATTTTATAATTTTTATACTCATAATCTATTCTAATAAATTAAATTATTATATAATTTTAAATATGATAATATCATAATAAAAATAGACTAAACCTATTTTATTTTCATTTTATGCATTCATTAGACTGGAAATAAATGAACTGTCATCCACTGTCAAAAAACAATTAAATTATATGATAAATTTATACAAAAATAAAATAGTTAACATATTTAAAAATTTAACATTTATAACTATATAATCTAAAAAGAATAAAAGAAGAAATTAGATTTTGTTAAAAGAATCTCGCATTTTTTTAATGCGGGTCATAATCTTAAATTTTGATCTATTTTTTTTTTTTTTTTTTTTTTTACAAAAAAATTTTGATCTAGTTAAAAAGATAAATTTTAATATTATGTTGAAAACTTAATATTTTAGCAGTTAAATAATATAAATAAAATAAAAATTTGTAACAAGTAATACGTGTATTTTCCATTCAAATACGAAACACAGGCATGCACTATACGTCTATACACGAGAAGCAAGTACCATTAGCCTTCAGTTTTCACATTCAACATCTACAAATTGTGTCTGGCAAAACAGACTAAAGATGGTGCTTCTATTTGTTAATACATACATATATGTATATTTGACTCTTTGGGTTATGTACATATTAAGTTGTTATTACACACTGGATCACTACTAAATCACAAAAATAGACTTTATACATTGGCTTCACTACACAAAGGCAAGCAAAACAATCGAGGCTAAGAGACAAAACTGAAATCTACGATTTCATTGGCTTCAGATACTGCTGCCATGAAGGTAGGGATCCAGAGCTCTACAATAGTACCACCAGCTACTAGGGCTGTATGGATATGAGAGGTGATATAACCCTGATCATGCATCCCTATAACTTTCTGGAGCTACTGTTTAACCCGTCACAAAGTTCCATGTCATATTGTCTTCAAACATGTTCTCCGACATGAGTTCTGCTCCAAATGGTGTTAGCGAATACATTTGTGTCTGCATTGATGAAACACCTTTATGGTAAGAAAGCATTAAGGTGACTTTTGACCACCATCAGTTTTGTATTAACCCGGTTTCATACATAAAAGGATATGAATTTACTAGCAGCAGAAGATAGTTTTTTTATCTCGTTTACCATTAGCGCATATCAGGGTCATCATTAATCTGTTTCCCAACTTTCATTTTCTCTTTGGTGGGGCAGTATGTTTTTTTCAAATTTCATATATTTTTTTTGTTTGTATCTCCAACTCTATTATTTGTCATTTCAAAAAAAAAACTCTATTATTTCTTTTAGAGGATAAAGTCCTCTGACTGAGTTGGATGCTTGAAGCTATCTTATCTTACCTTTCTTAGCATCCTTCATTACCCTTTACCCGTTATTCTTCTTCATTACCAATATGAAGTCAATCATATCTTCATTGTTTGCTCTCTCGTTACTTTCACTATCATCAGCCCATGCTCAATGCCATTTCCCAGCAATCTTCAACTTCGGCGACTCTAACTCCGACACCGGCGGTCTCTCTGCCGCTTTTGGCCAGGCTGGTCCTCCTCACGGAATTACCTTCCCCGGCTCACCCGCCGGGAGGTACTGTGACGGTCGCCTCGTCATTGACTTCATAGGTAATGTTAACTAAATTATACTCTTATCAAACTTCATTTCTTTGCGTTAGCGTTATAGTGATTATTTGTTTTTCTTTT
The DNA here is from genome assembly GCF_000695525.1 of Brassica oleracea var. oleracea. Taxonomy (NCBI): domain Eukaryota; kingdom Viridiplantae; phylum Streptophyta; class Magnoliopsida; order Brassicales; family Brassicaceae; genus Brassica; species Brassica oleracea. The sequence goes on along the minus strand of NC_027749.1, from coordinate 16,614,629 downwards.
TATGACGCAGCGGAGAGTTTTGGATTACCGTATCTAAGTCCGTTCCTAGACTCGGTCGGTTCAAACTTCAGCCATGGCGCTAACTTCGCCACGGCGGGATCTCCCATCAGAGCTGTCAACACCACTTTTCGTCGAACTGGATACAGTCCATTTTCACTCGATGTTCAGGCCGTACAATTCTCCAACTTCCACAACAGATCCCAAATAGTTCGCAGTCGCGGTACGACCCTCTCACTCCCTCATTGTATCTGTGAGATAATATCGAAATAACGTGTTTAACTGATATGTTACATGAGTTACATAGTATATCGTCGAATATGAATTAGAGGGTGGGTGTTGACCAAAAGAAAAAGAGGGTGGGCAAGGGCAAACAAACCAGAACCTAAAATTTGAACGAACCAAACCAAATATATGAATCCAAACTGAATGACAAAAATATCCAAAAGAATCTTGTTCTACACTATTTCAGATTTTAGGTTTTACTCTGAAACGTAAAGATTCAAATATCATAATGAGTATCTAAAACTAGTATATAAACATAATAAGTAACTAGTAGGGTTGAACAAATAAACTGAGTCCGAAAATTCGAACTGAACCTAACCCGATAAAAATTGAACCCAAACCAATCCAAATCTGGTATAATATCGAATGAATTTGTTCTACGGTATTTTGGATTATGGGTTTTACCCGAAGCCAAATGGATATCCGAAAAATTCTAAAAATTTCAAAATTCCAAAAAGAATTTGTACCAAATCCGATCCCAGTCCCTAATATATATCCAAAATACACTAAGATATTATTGAGTACTTAAAATATTTATCTATTACATGAATAATTAACTCAAATACGTATTTAATATATATATTGGTATTTATTCAATATTGATGTTTTTATGTTTTGACAATTGCATTTGAAGTTCAATAATAAATATGTTCGCTTTTGAAATTTAAACAATGTTCTTTAAAAATAGTTTAAATAATGTTTCTTGTGTTTACCAACTGCTAGTTGTTAATTGTAATTTGTTTACGTTTTATTATGTATGATTTTTGTTCGTACATAAGGTTTTGGTATATCATGATATGTTTGATGTTGTGACGTATAGTTCAAGGGTGAATCACGTATGGTTGATATAAGGTAATTTTAGATTTTAAAATATTTTTAGATAATAAGTCTGCAAATCCGATTCGAATCAACAAAACTCCACACCAATCAGATATTGTATGCATAAATATCCGAATGTAATTTAATTTTTTAAATTCTGAAACCAGAAAAATCAAAATTAAACCAAACCGAGTATCCGAATACAACCTAAACCAAATAAACTAATTAAAAGGTTCGGATGGTCAAAAATAGAGTTTTCATATTAGACTACTTACATTGGGGTAATTGAAAAAATTATTCAACTACTGAAAGCATACAATGAAGGTGTTGAAACAAGAAACTTAGTTGAAAAGATTGAACGGGTTGTAAAACAAGAAAGAGAGACCCACATTAAAGACATAAACCAATCAGATTACATCTTTGAATTGCACGATCCTAACTAGCGAGTAAAGATCTGAGATTTTGTTTCTTTCTTAGAAAATAAATATAAAGTCCATAGAACAGGGAATTTCTAATTGGTTATTTTGTAGTTAATACTTTTTTTTATAAAATAATTTATATCAAAATTCATCATTTTTTGTTCTCTACAAATAGAGATTTGGTTTATTTAATTTGGATACATAAATAATTTTACTCTAATTTTGATATTATTTCCTAATAAACTCTTATTTATATAAATAAAAAAATATATCAAAACAAAATTTTATAACTAAAACTGAAAATTATAAATATTTTTTTTGATCAGGAAAACTAATTGTGTTATTCAGATTAATTTGTTAATGATTTATTTTTTTATAAAAACATAAAAAAATTTGAAACAAAAATTATGGGATGTTGAATTTTTAAAAACAAAAACCATTGTATGCTTTGAAAAATAAATGAGTGTTGAAGGATGATGTGGATTAAAGAGAAAGTGATGTGTAATGTAAAAAAACAAAAAGAAAGGTGTTTAATAATAGAACCATTGTACATGGTGTTATAAAAAGTGTGAAAATTTGTTTTATTATTCATCACCACGTCAAAATGTCACAGGAGGAATATATACGACAATGCTGCCTGAAGCTAACAGTTTCTCCAAGGCGTTGTACACTATTGACATCGGACAAAACGATCTCACTGCTGGTTACTTCGCAAAAAAGACCGTAAAAGAAATTGGAACCACCGATGTTCCTGAGCTCATCAGCCAGTTCAAGACTGCTGTCACGGTCGGTCGGCCTCTCTGTTTTATACTCTGTTCCAATGAATGGTCTTGCTTCAAGGTCATTTATCATAACCGTGTGTATTTTCTTGTGACAGAATATATACAAAGAAGGAGGGAGATACTTCTGGATTCACAACACAGGACCCATCGGTTGTTTAGCTTATGTGATCGAGTGGTTTCCGCTCCATGAATCAGACTTTGACGCACACGGATGTGCCTCTCCCTTGAATCATTTGGCTCAACAGTTCAACGACGGCTTGTCACAAGCCGTGACCGAGCTTAGAGCTTCTTTGTCTGAAGCTGCCATTACTTACGTAGATGTATACTCTATCAAATACGAGTTGTTCGCTCACGCACAGGAACATGGGTTCAGTAAGTCGTTGGTCTCTTGTTGTGGCTATGGAGGGAAATACAATTACAACAGGAAGACTGGGTGTGGGAAGAAGATTATTGTGGATGGCAAAGAGGTTTTAATTGGAAAATCGTGCGATGAGCCTGACAAGGCTATCGTGTGGGACGGTATACACCTCACTCAGGCTGCTAATAAAATTATATTCGGTAAGATCGCAGCTGGGCTGAGCATGGCCTGTCACAAGCAGTGACAAGAACAAGAAGAGTGAAGCTTTTCTAAAATTTCTATGAGTTATTTTTATAGTGTCTTAAGGACAATTTGTGTGTAAAAAAAACTGAGACTCCTATGTTTTTGTTGGCCGTCGTTGATTTGAACTTTTAAGATTGGTAATAAGATTTTTGGTGAGATAGGTTCATAATAGTCAACAAGCATTTACATAATAATCAAAGGATATGAAACAACATAGAATACAAAGCATAGGTATGTTAAGGGTGATGATGAGGCTTTTCAGCATTTATAGTGGTTGAGATCAACAATCACCACTGTGATATCATCCATACTACCTCTACTCACGGCAAGGTTCACAAGCTCTTTGGAAGCCGCCTTGGCCCAAGAAGACTCAGCCTTCATCTTTATTCGCTTCAAGGCGGTGATCTTCCGTGCCTTCGAAGGTGGACTCCCCATTTCATGGTAGGAGGGTGATTCATTCTCTGAGTGGTAAGGTTTTGCACACTTGGGAGATTGAGCTGGCAACAACTCCTTTCTTTGCTTTACAAGCGAAACTCGCCGAAGTTTTGAAGATGGACTTACATTGACCAGCCCCTTGAACAAACCCTCGTCCTCGGTTTCTCTAGGTGTCTTTCTCTGAGCTAGAACGCTCAGTACAGTGTCAACTGCTTCTTGGTTACTAACCACATCCCAGAGTCCATCAGAAGCTAAGACAAGAAACTCCATATCTTGTTCCAAATCGAGTATTCGTGTCTCCGGTTCAGCAACCACCCATTTCTTTAAATGTGCATCCCCAATGCTTCTGGAGATAGCTAGTATTCCATGAACTCGCCAGGCCCCTCGATGGAACTCCAAATAACCTCCCTGTAGAAGCAAAAAAAGACATCAAATCTACTCTCTCAAACCAAACTTCTTCACAAAACTTACCTGATTCTCGATTCTTTTGCGTTCATCGTCTCTTCCAGCTCTGTGATCAGTTGTAAGAGCCTCAGCTACTCCTCCACGACAAAGAACAGCTCTACAATCTCCCAAATTCGAGACAATCATCTCCTGGTTTTGTATCAAAGCTGTAACACAGCAGGCACCACTCACTACACCCTACATTTGTTGTTAACTTGTTACCTCTAAGTTCAAGTAGATTGTAGTTTTACAAGTCATTACTCATACCTCTTCCAGGAAATCACGATCAGTCCTCAAATAAGCAGCTTTAAAGGCTTCTTCTTTCTCCTTGCAATCCTTCAGCATCTCAAGAACATTCTTGTGCAGATTCTCAGCTACAAAGTCTGCAGCTTTACAACCTCCATGGCCATCATAAACTCCAAAGAAGCTCTGCCCACCAAAACCCATCAACCCAAACATCTCCTACAAGTAAATTCAAAGTGAAAGAAAACATTACCGTGTCTGAGCTTCCGACAGAACAAGGAGCAACTCTGTGACTGTCTTCCATGAACTTCTTCTTCCCCTTTCTGGAGACAACGCCGAACCCGTTTCCTCCGGAGCACACGGCGTCGTTTTGGTGAGCAGAGTCTCTGAATCTGAGGTCATCAGATTGAATTTCTTGGAGGATATTGGGGATTTCTATCTGGGGAGGTCTCTTTCTCTTCAAAGACGGCAGCTTTGGGACCGAGAAAGGGGTGCTTAGTCTAGTTTCCATGGCAGAAGAAAGAGTCGCCGTTTGTTCTTCTTCTTCTCCTGTGCTTATTAGTGTGTAAACGTATATTGTGAAAGAGTGAGCAACGGCTACAAAATGTGGGGCGGAAAAAGTCAGTGGTAAAGTCAATGGACGCCTTTAGGGTTTTGGCTCGGTCAAATACGAAAAAAAAGTTGATTTCAAACGTTCAAATCACTTCAAATTGTGATAACAAAACAACTTGTATATTGTTGTTTCAAAGAAAAAAACCAACTTGTATATTGCAAATTTTGTAACCGAACACAAACACACACATATATATATATATATATATATATACGTATAATTTCAAGAATGGCCGAGTTAGAATTCTTTTTAAAATGTATTACACAAATAATACAAATATTTAAATAAATTATATATATTAGATATGTAAGATAATAATTTTTTAAAGATTATTGTTTGTTTCAAAATATTCGTAGTTTCATTCCCTTATTTTTTTAAGAACTACAAATTACAACTGTTTGACTGGCATAATTGAGTTAGGAAAAAATTTGAACAAATGAGAAATTAAAAGTAAAAATAACAGCAAGCAAAATATGAGAAATAAGAAATAACCATTTTTTTCTAAAAAGATATTCAAGGATACATTAGCTTGATCTACTTTAGATTTGAAACTTGAAAGAAGTCCTTAACAAATCTGTCTTTTTGAATACTTAAACGGTAGAAACAGAGTTAATGATATAATTTTACTCGCATAGTAATATTGTTTTTTTTTCATAATTAAAACAATTAACTCAAAATTAAGTAAATATACATGGATGGTGAAGTCAATTAGGTAATTAATACGTGAGTAAGTTACGCAGAAATATTATAAAAATAATAGAAAATTCTATCTTCATTCGTAACATAGAGGTTCATTATATAGGAGATTAAACCGTCATATATAAATGGAAAGAGTACAAATCATAATCCAACTAGAAAAAATGAAAACATAAAGACATAAAAAAAAAAAAACTGGCCGACTCTCTCTTTCTTGGGCCGCTAAAGGTATAATCTCTTGGTTATGAGTCATCCACAATCTGGTTCATAACACTCCCTCTTGGATGCCATAACCATTTAGAGCTTGTAATGTGCTTTAATGTTGCCTCATTAAAACCTTACCAGGAAAACCTAGTTGAGACAAAACCATGGTGAAGGAAAAAGAGTACAACACACATTACTCCCCCTGATTTGGAAATTACTAAAGGTCTCTTGGACCTCTCCAATTTTCTGCAATTCGTGGGTGATGAAGATCTTGGGCAGAATATGCTTCGTCCTCGAACATGATAGTTGGTTCTTTTTTACCATCGGCCATGCCACAGTCTAATCGAACATATTGAGTCATCGACCTCAAATACACACACACGAAATCTTGGATGATGTTGATGTGATATGCGTGTACCACCATATGTAAAACATAATCTGTCTGAAAACAAATCAACAAAACCAAATAACCCCTCTTCGGGCTGGTTAGTATAAAATAAATCAAAATCAATGGCTTCTTCATCGTCCTTCTTATGGACCAATCAGATCAGTGTCTAAAACAAGACTTTTGCATTGTTCATCTTAGGACTAAATGGACTTCTTTATCGTCCACTTTTGGACTGAATGGATCAGTGTCCAAAACAAGTGATCTCACACTCATGTACTAGATAATGGGTGAGACTGGTCCATATTAAATCTCTTGAGTACC
>NC_027749.1:16607688-16608156 GCF_000695525.1 Brassica oleracea var. oleracea | reverse complement strand
CCATTTATATCCACTGGTTTTAACATCATATGGCGTCTTAATCATATGGCCAATTACGCATTTCTTCCTTAAACTATTTAACCTCACGTTTCCATTTAATCCAATATGTTCTACGAGTGCGCACTCTTATATTGACGTGGGTTCATGATCCTCGCTTATATTCATAAATTCAAGTGCTACCTTGTATGCATATAAATCATCTTATGTCGATATTCCTTATTGGTTCCATTATGTTCCAGACATGATATAATCGATTGAGATTCATTATTATCAGGACCTTTGCTACTTTGCAGCTTGCGTCCCAAGCCACATTGTTTGGTACATGTACCTTAGAGCCGGCCGGGCTTATCTCCATGTCTGGGATGTTTTCCTTAGTAACCTCAGATTTGGATTTTGATTATCATTATTTGCACATTTCTTTTGTTTCCGATGATTCTTATCTTTTGGAACCTATTTGGTCTACCACGT
>NC_027749.1:16605858-16607521 GCF_000695525.1 Brassica oleracea var. oleracea | reverse complement strand
CTATTCTTTTACCAGCTTTATTATTTTTTTCTCCTCCTGGTCTTAAAGTAATCCGTGTACCAAATATAAGGCATCACTGATTTCTAGATGCATACCCTTAGGCAATAATATATTAGCCTGGTGATACCTGCTTTAGTACTTATATTGGTGTTTTTCAGTGTACTCATATAGAAAAATCATTCATTCATTTAATCTAAGCAGACAATGTAATAGAAATAAATTCAAAGAGATTAAAATCAGGGAAAGCATACAAGCAAAGCAATCACACAAGTTTGATGTCGAAATCAGATTATCAACTTGATTCTTTTAGGCAATAATAAGTCTCATATTCCATAAGATCATCTTGATCATGTTCGAAATTATTTCCACCATCTTTATAGACCAAGTGGGTTTCAGGATTCTTCCCTTTCAGACTCTCTTTGATAGAGGTCACAAAAATATTTAGGAGTCATTTGATGTCGAAATCAGATTATCAACTTGATTCTTTTAGGCAATAATAAGTCTCATATTCCATAAGATCATCTTGATCATGTTCGAAATTATTTCCACCATCTTTATAGACCAAGTGGGTTTCAGGATTCTTCCCTTTCAGACTCTCTTTGATAGAGGTCACAAAAATATTTAGGAGTCATTCATATCTTAGCCCAATGGTTCTCCATTCCACATCTATGGCACACTGAATTGGTCGAGCTTTGTGGTTTAAGGGATATACCACGGCCACTGCCTTGACCATGGATCAAATAGGGTTGATACCCACGGCCTCTGCCATAGTGATTCCCACGGCCAAATGTATTATAGTGGCCATGGTAACGTCCTTTCCACCCTCCACGGCCATGACCGTGTGGTCTATCATTCTCTTTTTTTTTTTTTCTTCTACGGCCTTATTGGTATCAGGTAATGGGGTTAATCCAGGAGGTCTCAATTCACTGTTTCTCATCAGTAATCCATTATTTTGCCCAGCAAGCAATAGACTTATCCACAGACTTATAGTCCTGGATGATGGGATTCCTCCAATCAAATAGGGCATTTGGTAATAACACCGTTCTTTGGTGATCATATCTCGATTTTTAACTCTGTCCAAAGGCCTAGAGGATTCTCTATAGTCAGATACTGATCTTTGAGATTATTATTAAGATGATGGCTAATAATTAATATTGCCTTGTATCAATCTTTCTCCTTGGCATTATTGTCTTCTATGATACATTCACCAACTCTTTTTGACTTTAGGATAATCTTTGTATCCAATACCCACTGTAAATAATTATCTCCAGAGAGATTTAGGGCAGCAAAATCCAGGTTGATTTTCGACATCTCAAATCATATATCACTCTATATTTAGGTATAATTTTTATGTGGCCTTACTCTTAAGACAATCAATTCGGATTTAAATCTTTTGAGGACAATGAGACTATCAATCTTAAAAGCATTTTATCAATCCGTCAATTTCTAGCAAGTCTCAGCAATACTATTTCTATGTGCTCATAATATTATGGTTTATCAAGACTAGTAAAAACGGATTCAATTAATCATGCAATTAGGGTTTAACAATCAATTGATTTTAGAAAGACTACTAAAATTTTTTATTAATCACTCAATCAGTTTCAAGACTGATTTTAGCAATACTAGAATATAGATTTCAAGCATGAATTTCAATGAATCAGTT
>NC_027749.1:16594044-16605322 GCF_000695525.1 Brassica oleracea var. oleracea | reverse complement strand
GTTTATAGATATAGGGTTAGGGTTTATTGGATTTTAACTTGTAAAAACCGATTTGGGGTTTTAATCATGTAGGAACATGATTTAGGGTTTGGGGTATCGAACTTTTAGATCTTCGATTTACTCAAATAGAATTTTTGATCTATTACCCTATGGTTTTGATTCATAAAGATTAGGGTTTTAGGGTTTCATTCTTTATCAATCAATCAATGTTCGATTATGGGTTCTTAGATTTTGAATTACCTTTTAAACTTAGATGATTGTTGAATCGGACCACCAAATGAGTTGAGCCGCGAGCTAGACATGAACGGGACGCGAGCTGGAATGGATCGAGTCGCTTCTATCGGGTCGCGGACGTCCTTTGTTGCTTGATCGGGAATGCCTTGATCGTCAGACGCGAGCTGTTGATGCTGTCGCGAACGAGGAATAGGTCGCGTGCTGGAGCTGCTCTCGGGTCGCGAACGTCTGAGCTAGGATCAGGAACGCCTTGGGCTGAAGCTGATCGGGGACGCGAGCTAGAACAGATGTGGGAACAAGAGACGCGATCGGGGTTTAGGGTTCGTCGGATCGCCGGCTAGGGTTAGGGTTGTAGGGTTTTTCGATTTGGGTATTAGCTTAGGGATTTAGAGTTTCGTGCTGATAACGTGTTATAAAAGTAATGGAAAAGTCTATCTTTATTCATAACATAGAGGTTCCTTATATAGGAGATTACACCGTCATAGATAAATGGAAAGAGTACAAATCATAATCCAACTAGGAAAAAGGAAAACATAAAGACATAAGGAAAATGAAAAGCTAGCCGACTCTCTCTTTCTTGGGCCGCTGATGGTATAATCTCTTGGTTATGAGCCATCCACAATCTGGTTCATAACAAATTATGATTTCTCTTTTCCCTAAATGACACATGGTTTAGTTGACACTTGACACACTTTGTGTGGACATCTGTATTATTTTGGACATAAATGATTTTGCTTTTGTGCAAGTGCAAGAATGTTTGTTTTAGGGAAGCAACAAGCAACTAACTAAGTTTGTTTTTTGTTGCAATCAATGCAATAGTTATTACGAGAAAATGTTGGTATATGAGTTTATGTGAATTGGTTTTGGGCGTATGATCTTTTTCACAACAAAAAATCTAACAGTTGTGAAAGAAGCTTACTTTTCATGAGTAGTTATTAGTACGCTGTCCAATTAATATGTTCCTTTTTTGAGATATGATTTGGATTATTTTGTTTCTTAAGTGCAGATGGATGAGATGTGTTTTGTGATATGTACATAATGAGTTTGTGGTTTTGGAGGTAAATGGGAGTTCGTTGTGGACAAGAGAAAGATGCGTGGACGGGAGATGTGTGGATAAGAGACGCGTGGGCAGGAGACGCGTGGAGCCACTTACACCACCAGTGTAACTACCCTCGCGTCTTACACCACAGCCTCCATTGCGGTGGTTACCACCATCTCCACCTCCATATCCTCCACCTTCACGTCTTCTACCTCCACCGTATCCACCACCATCTCCTCCACTCGAGTAGCCACCTCCACCAACCACCACCATTGTATCCACACTCACATCTTCCACCATCGCCTCCATAACCACCACTGCTTCCACTGCAGTATCCACCGCTTCCTCCACTGTATCCACCACCACTGTATCCACCACCATCTCCTCCACTCGAGTAGCCACCTCCACCAACCACCACCATTGTATCCACACTCACGTCTTCCACCATCACCTCCATAACCACCACTGCCTCCATTGCGGTATTCACCGCTTCCTCCACCACGGTCTCCATCGTAACCGCCATCGTTTTCCACGGGACTGACCTTCGTTCATAGTAGAGATTGAGATCGACGAATAGAGATCGAGATTCCGAGATCAAGAAATAGAGATTGAGATCGAGAAATAGAGATTGAGATTCCGAGATCGAGATATAGAGATCGAGAAAAGGCGAAAGTGAGAAAGGGTATTAGGGACAGTTTCGGATGGAGAAGATTAGGGTTCAATCTCTCTAATCTCTCATGTCTGAGTTCGATACCTGGATCTAGAAGATGTCAGGAGAAAAAGGGTTTTCACGATTTTGTATAAAGTGAAGAGATAAGATTTGGTTATTAGTTAGAGAAAAAGAAATATTTTATTTAAGAAATAAAATAAAAAAGCAGATCGGTTTGGTTAGTTAGAAAAAAAAATTAATGAGAGACATCATCTCTCTTAGCTTAGTTGGAGGTTAACCTAGTAAATTTGCAATGAGAAAGTGTGCTAAAGATTCAATATGTCTTTTAACGAAATTGGAAACTCAAATTGTGTCTCCAAGCGTAAATTTTTCTTAATATGTACTACTATTGAAATTTCATAATTTTTATTTTCATATATATATATATATACAGACATTCAAAATCTTACTTCATTCATTCTAAAATGGATCAAACAATATTTTCACATATCAATGTATCAGAAAGTAATTAATGGAGATATACATGCAACTATATAATTTTAGCCATTATTTCTAAATATACCAAATAATTAAGAGAATTTGTATTATTCTTTTCTAATGATACTTCGGCTTCTTCACCAGAGTGGAAAGCACAATTTCATCTTCTCTTCTTGGTCTATTCAGTTCAGTAATAATATTAATTGAATAAAAAAAATCATATTCACAACTTCCGATCTATTGCCCAAAAGAGCTCCTTAAAGGTTATAACTATTATTACCAATTGTATTCAGTTGTATATATTATCCACAACTTTAGTTTTTCATGTTTGTTTAATCAACTTCATTGTGTTGTACTGGAAGACGGAAGCCGGGAAGAGTCACCGTAAAGTAGGAATTTACTGGAGAGATTTTACGGGAACGACAGAAGAGCTAGTTGACATTTGAGTCTCCGCATAATAACCCTTCAAAGAGATTAAGTCGATCCCCAACACACTTGAGAAAAAAAATTAAGATTCCCATGCTTTTTTGTTTGGGAAATTCAGCAAACTTGGCAACAAACTGGCTTTCTCCTTTACGTCTGAAAATTGCAATATGCCGTGTTAACTATGTCGTGACTTGGAGAAACAAACAAAATGAATCTTCACTGGTGTGGGCAGACAAATAAGATGATGAGAAGGTCGACAATTTGGTGAAATTCAGTACCGAAGAACACAAATGTAGAAATCCAATTGTTACCGGTGGAGCAGCCAAAGATGATTTTGACCGGATGTGTGAAGAGGCAAGAGGAGAGCAATGGAACTTAAAACCTGCAAACCTTTAAGCACCAAAGAATTTGTTGTACCTAGTGTTGAAAATGAAAACCGTATCAGCTGCATGTCCGGCCCAGTTCGTTTACGTGTCGCGAGATTTGCGACCTGCGACTAAGATTACATTCGTTTACGTATCGCGCGACCTACGATTTGCGACCTGCGACTAAAACTATATTCGTTTACGTGTCGCGCGACCTGCGATCTGCGACCAGTCGCGCGATCAAAATTTTCTTAATTTTTGGTCGCTGATTTTTCGGGCGACTTGAATGGGAACCCGCAACTGGTCGTGCGATCAGTCGCGCGACATCAAAACGAACAATAACCTGTGACTTGCGACATGCGACCAATCGCAGGTCGCATGTTACGCGACAGCAAAACGAACAACAATCTGCGACATGCGATCAGTCGCAGGTCGCATGTCGTAGGTCGCACGATAGGTAACGAATAGGGCCTCCATTATTAATTGTATACATTCAATTGAAAATTTCCTTTTTTTCGATAAACCCTATCGGCTGATCCGGTCGGCTTCGGGAGGAACACACTTAGTTCTACAGAGTGGACTGGTTACCACACTGCATGATCCGAATTTGGAATACCTCTCGACTAATGTCATGGGGTGAACCGATCATGTGTTATGATCCACCATGTAAATCACTTGGACTGAAGCCCAAACCCCTGACTAATTTAGTTTCTAAGGGGAACCCTAAGACTGATGTGTGTACACCATCAAGCTCCAAAAAATTGCCACCAGATTACCACCGCTTGATTCATTCAATTGAAAGTTTCATTTCTATTCTTCCAATCTATAACAATAAAGGGGACTTTTATCCCTTCTCCTGCGTCCACGTCACCACATAGGGTGGACTTTTTCGTGACACGTGTCGCCATACCAACCCATTTGTGATTTTTGTGCAATCCGGTTCTTTAACGCCAGTTATTCGAACTGGACTTTTATTACATTTTCATATTAAGCCCAATCCTTTGAACATCTGTTACAAGCCCACACGATTATGTTTGTTCTTCATTTTTCCTCTCACACCTGCAACCTTCCTTCTTCCTCTCACGACGACCTCCCTACGAAATTTCACAGAGACTTAAAGCGGCGTTCCATCTTTGTAACGTCTCAACCATCCATTAATCTGTTCTTTACTCTGAGTTTTTCCTTGATTATTCCACTCCTCCCGCGTTTCATTTATTCCTCATCACCACCTTTTTCAGCTTCTTCACACTCATTCACCTATAAATAGTCATTTCCGTCACCATGAATCTCAAAAAAGCGTTGTGACTCTCCTCTCCACAAATGGCCAAAAAACTATCCAAACCATGACGGCTTCCCAACTATCGCTCTCTGCATTGAATCGTTGTAATGGCGACAATTGTCACACGGCTGCTCCCTTTTTGGGAAGCACGGAATGTGAAGAAAGGCGTTGAAGAAGCTGGGATGATGAGTACTGAATCCTTACTAAACAACTTCTTAAGTGTTTTTCCTTACTTCCCGTTAAAAGCTCAATTTTTAGGTCTTTTTGTTTGCTGTTAGAAAGATTGAACCTTACGTCTAGGGATTGATTCATATAGGCTGAGATTTATGTGTAGAAGACCAAAAGAATGATCTTTCAAAATCAAAGCTTTGATTCTTCTGCTGACAATGCGTTATCTCAAATATTTTCTCTACATATAATGTCTAACAAGAGTTTTGACCAAAAAAAATAATGTCTAACAAGAGAAAGTGGTGAAGACAAATCGTGATACCACTATGAACAGTTCAAAAGTGATCGATCAGGTTCACTGGTAAATCAAACTTCTGATTTGGTTTTCATTTTCAATGACTTAAACACATATGCTCTGTATTTGGGTTATAATGTTTTATGTGGCAGATTCGGTAGAGACAACAAGTGATCATTCTGGAGAAAGCAAGACAAGATTTAGAAACACTGAGGGAATACATCTTTTCACGGCTGATGAAAGAGCTCCAAGTTACTGATTTGTGGAAGCTGCTGCAAACTTATTCCCCAGGGTTATGTGAGATATGAACCACTCATCTTATGGAACCATTTTGGTTAATTGATATATAATGTTTTTTTTTTGTGGCTTACAGATGCATGAGTGTGTTGACAGCAACGGTTTTTAAGTTCTGTGTATCAAGGACACTCTCTACTCCCGATGAGAATAATGCTATGCTTTTACAGCTTAGTGACTCCTTCTTTAAAGCCGCCGCAGATCAATATGCTCAATACGTATGCCGTTTCGTCAGATGTACAACTTAATGTTGTTCTATATCAGTGAAAACACTTAAGCTAACAGCTACAACATTCACGAAGCAACTTCATGCAATGGTCAAGGAAAAGTCACCTCCATCGGCTAGAAACCAAGCTCCAGCTCCGACAGAGTGATAACAAGCGTTCAAAGCATCTTCCTTACGAACTCCACTGCTTGGTCGCAAATAGTCAGGGAACAACCAGGTACTAAGTTGATTTTATGAGAAGGGGAAAATTAATAAACAACTATACACACTGAGATTATTTATCCCAATGCAGTGGCTGGAAAAAACATCGAAAGTTGGTCATGGTTAATGAGGAGTTTTTAAGACCACAACCCTGCACAGCTACGAGAGCCACTAAAGGTTCACTTTCACTACTTTGTATCACCATGCTGACGCACAGTTGATTGGTTATAATCAAACCTTCACCAACTTCAAATTGTAATATTGTAGAGCCTTTGGGAAAGACTGCTCGCGCAGCTCACCAAGAGATCCAAGCACATAAAAGAAATGGTGGTTTCCAACAAGTTTATTGTGGATTATGTCACTGTTTTCAGATATCATTGAACTCAGCGTAGCATCTATTACGTAATGTTTCTTTTAGATTTGTAAAACTGGAAACGCACCCTGACATTTAAAATATTGGTGACTAAATCTAGGTTCAAATAAAAAGGTTGAACAGGATCCCCCCTAGGCTTCCTATAGGGCACCACCAAAGTACAGTTCAACTACTCTAAACATCATACATATTTGCACTGCTGGTCAGAAAATAACAGATTATTTTTAAGTATCCACATTTAAACATCAAAATTCATATTCCAGACGCTTGCCACAGCCTCCGTAGATTGCTGGGGAATAGAAACTGGAATCTCTGTTGCAGCAACCAACACATATGATGGTGTAGAAAATAGAGGTCGGGATCATTCTCCTTATAGTTAATACCATTATATTCCTGGCTTCTAAAATTTTATGTCCATATCTGTGCGATGTAGCTAATGCGAACAAATCTAGAGCTCTACAGATAAACCAAGAATCTTTGTACATAGTGAAAGCCACATGTCTTCGTATTCTGCCTATGTCAGCATTGAGAGTTGAAATATTTCTCTGAAACCATAATGCTTTGTTCAAGAACTATTATACAACTTTTATGTCAATCTCTCATGATCTTATCTCTGTTTCAATAAAACTTTTATGTCGATGAAAACTTGAATGTTAGAATATTATGGAGCAATTTGGCATTTAGGCCTACATGTGAATTCTTTTGCCTTGCGGTTTTTTTTTGGTGTTCAATGGAAAATTATTACAAAATAGAGCAAATATAATACAAAAAATCGTTAAAAATAATTATTACACGTCCAATGAAAAATAAATACTCTATTAATTTTGTATTACACATTCTCTATGAGCGGCAATGATATATTATATGATGCACATAGCTCCAATCATCATCAAGATTAATTTGTCTGACTGTCTATACTTATTTATCATTGTAGGGGTTCCATATAGTGAGCATTATAGATTGAATGATGGTTGTCTCCTTTAAGAAGAAAAGCCAGAAAAATCAGAAATTAGCGAGCTGGGTCTTCACTCTTGAGGTTGGCGAATTACGGTGAAGGAAAGAAGAGATGAGATCTGTCAATCTCTGAAATTTGGACTTCTTAAAATCAGTAATATGAATTGTAAATATTTACAAAATTAAAGAAGTTATTGTATATAAAAAAATTTTGCTTAAAGGAAGCAATATGTGACACAAGTTGTATAACTCTGACAATCAACAATTTAGGTTTTATATATTTCTATAAATAGCTTTCATTTAAAATAAAGGAAAAAAGAGTCAATACACGAAAGAAACAGAAGAGGGAAGATGGCCATATTTCAGAAAAATTAAGCTTGAGCATTTGGCAATAAAAATATCTTTGATACAGTAAATTAAAGGACTGATACAATGACTTGACCAATGACCACGCTCAGATTTTTAGATTATTCATGACTATTAAAAATTGAAAACGTCAAGTTTCAAAAAAAAAAATTGAAAACAACCCAACGCTGGAACAAAATATCAAAGTAGAAAATATTAAAGTAGAACAAACAATGAAAAAACGTAAAATCATTTCTATTTTATTATGAATGCTTTTAATACTGAAATTAATATATGATTTACGAACAAATGTATCACCTGCTACTGTTAAGGGGTAACTAATCTGAAAACATCCCATGCAAAAAACATAACCAAAACAAAGTATTTAACCAATATGTACAATGAAGCCCCTAATAGATTGACACATCCAAAACATTGAGAAAGCATGTGCGGATTGTCGGATTGTTACTACTTTAATGGAATGAAAAAATTTATTATCTTCATTCAAACATGATAATGTTTTTATATGTTTTAAGTTCAACTATATTTACTTTAATGCAACTATCAGCTATTTATTCTTTTTATTCAATAATCAGTGAAAATCATTTATAATATTTTTCTTTGACCTAAACAATTTCAAAAACAAGGTAATACACTATTGTCACTAACCACTATTAAATGGATAAGAATAAAAACAATTTTGAACTAATTAGAAAATAAAACATACGAACCCGACGCGTAGCGTCGGAATACCATTAGTACCAAATAAAATGGGATATCAGTTCTAAACTTGAATGAACGAAAGAGGAGGTTGCCAGTACCATCACAAAGATACTCGTTAAATTATGTATTTACCATTATTAATAATGTAAGATTTTATCCCACTATCCAAAGTGTAACAATTTAATATATAATAATAAGTTAATAACCATCAATATAAGACATTTAGCCGATAATTACATGTAAAATATCCAAAAAGTTAAATAAATTATACGTGTAATTTCAGATTTCACTCTATTCACAAAAGCAGTTACTAATAGCTATCAAATTGTTAATATAATAAAATATAATATAACCGGCAATGATGCGCTTAGCTACAAGTCATATTACATAACATGATACATAACAATTTTTTTGCTAATGAAAACAATTTTAACACAAAAGGTAAAGATGAGTTAAAAATGCACTCTTAATTGTCTATGTAATCCATGCTGAATTTTCCATGACACCCTAACTTTTACTATGTGCATCAAAAATTGTCTAGTGTTCTATTCTATGTGGACGCCATTAGGTGAACACGCTTTTGAGTTGTTCATATGGACGAAATTTGGTGGACAGATCGTATATGAGTTATCCAGTAATCTAACAATTATAAGGAAACAAAGATTGAAAACTTAAAAGTGGGAAGAAAATTTAGAATGAGCAAACAAAAGTGTTTTACGGAGGATAAAAAGATGAGGCTTTGGGGATCACCGCCATATCATCTGGCACAGAACAAGAATCTGATCGATTAGATCTATATGCTTGAGGAAGTCACGAAGTTCAACACCTGCTCATAAGCAGTCCCGGCTCTTGGGTAGGGCAACATGGGCGGTTGCCCAGGGTCCATGAGTCCATAATTTCTTTTAGTGTTATTCTATAGGTCCTTTTAATTGGTTTGATTATTAAAAAGGCCCATAATTAACTAAATCTAATCTACTTACAAAAAGACAAAACAACAAACAATCTGTACGCTTATTATCATCAAACCCGGTTTAATGAGGACGCAACCAGTACACCTGCTCCAGAGCCCACCTAAATATGATATGATGTACAATTCAGTCATTCACTAATAATAAAGATCCAGATTTATATTTTTTTTAACAACATGACAGTTTTTTTTTTGTATTTTTAATGTTGATTTTAGACAAAATTTAAAAGACATAATAATCAAAGTTTTTAAACCTTAAATTGCAAACCAAAATAATAAGTTTAGCTAATTGTTTTTAAAAAAGTTTAACATTCTCTTTAATAATTATATTAAATTAATTAATTAAAGGGTCTTTGAAATTTTTTTCCCCAGAGCCCTTCAACAAGTTAAGCCGGCACTGCTCATAAGCAGGAACTCATGAATGTAGGGTTTATATAAACGGACAATTTTCTCAAATAGTATTTTTAAAATTTTTGTGACAAAAAATTACCATAAAAAATGATCAAAATAATCTATTTTTATTTTAAAATTTTTAATTTTAATTTTTTTTTTAATTTGAAACTCTATCCACAAAATCCCATCCATTAGCTTTTAACCACAAGTCTATATTAATTAACTCTAGAATAAAAATATATTTTTTACCTTTCAATAAAATTTATTTTAGTCATTTTCTTTATTAATGGCTATTTTTAAAAAATAAAATAAAAATGACTATCTTATAAAAATTTCTTTAAACCATATCACACCGACAAGACATCAGTACAAAAAGCGTATATTAATTTATGAAACGCAATGGGAAGTGGGAACATCTCAATTTCTTTCATAAGCTCTCTGCATACCCAATTCATCATACAATTTCCATTAAACTATAGTCAATACTAAGTTTCAACTAACACAATAAGCAGAAATGAAAAACAAAGCATATAAGAAAAAGAAAAAATCTCAAATATAAGAAATGATGCTCATGATCAAAATAATAATGTCATGAAAAAGAGAAATCGAAATAACAGGAACCTCATCTCTGCAGAAACCCTCTACACATTTGTTCATCTCCAAATCGTATAAAGAGAATCCACCAATAAAGAAAACAATTATTGTTCATTTTGTCCCTTTATCGTTAGTAATTTTGATAACGAATTATTTAGAAGAAAACTTAACTCCGAATCAAAATTCATCTATTCCATTTTATTTTGCATCCATAAAAGCAAAACAGGTACCAAAAATAAAACTTATCAAGAAGTTGAAATTCTTAATGCTTTGGTATATGCATATAGATAACTAAAATTAAAATTTACAGAATACAGAAACACAAACTTTTAATTTATGTTTCAGAAGGCTTTACAACAATCTACAGAAAACACCAAAACATTCATATAGTGAAATCATAATACAAAGGAAGAAGCGAAATGGAATAATCATGCTGACCCTCAGAAGATTCCATGTAACTTCTTCCATTAGCATAACCAAACAAAAGATCATGCTGATGGGGTGGTGCTCTGCCTCTTCCTGAGTGCGCCATGTCGGCATCAACAACAAGAGCCATAGTCCGTTTTTGCATACTCATCAACACGTTGTGCCACGTGTTAACCCGTGATTGAGCCTTACCGTGAACACCGACGTTCATCTCCGCCAAGTCCTCGCCTCTCACGTTCATCACTTCCTCTGGTTTAGCACCGTCGAGGATCCAGATAAGACAAGAACAGAACCCTTTCGAGATCTCTGAATCGCTGTCTGCTCTAAACCTCATCCTACCTAACTCGTCCATCTTGATGTCTAACCATACCTGAGTCGTGCATCCCGGGACTCTGTTCTCCGGGACACGAGCCGAGTCGTCGAGTGGAGCTAGATCCATCGCGTAGTTCAAGAGACGTTTGACTCGGTCGATTGGTTCGGTTAAGGACCGGAACTCGGATACGAGGAGACGAAGCTTCTCGTCGGCCGATGTTGTTCTTGTTGTTATTGCCAGGGGTGCTTCAACGGAAGCCGTCGCGAAAGAAACGGGAAACTCGTGGTTTGGTTTCGATTTGTAACCGAAGTTAAGATTGATGTTAGAATCTTGCATGCATCTGACCCTTTTAGGGAGTTTAGGAGAAAATTTAGAGGTAGAGAAAGCTTTTGAAGTTGTTCTTGGAGTAGAAATGAGAGGAGGAGAAGCAAAGACTTTCAACGGCGATGAAGTGTTCATGTTCCGTGACAGGAGGGATCGAGATGGCTATTTTACCAAAAAAAAAAAAAAAAAAGG
>NC_027749.1:16585065-16593990 GCF_000695525.1 Brassica oleracea var. oleracea | reverse complement strand
AAAAAAAAAAAAAAAAAACGGAGGGATCGAGAAAGAATGGAAGGCAAGTGTTAGGTAAAGATGAGGAGGAGGGAGAGAGATACTTAAAGATGATCAGAGGAAATCTTCTTGAACTACGCGACGGAGACAGGATAAAGATTAGAGAGTATGGAGTTTTTTTTCTTTCTATAGAACGCGCCAAAACTAGTGTTCTGTTATTATTTTATTTGTTTCTGAATGTGTTATAAATGGAGTAATAGTGAACCGATTTAATAATACACTACACTTTTAAGCTTCAATTCTACTTTGACGACAAAAAAATACTGCAAAATAATGACGTTTTTTTTTTGTCAATAATTGGCATAACTCGTCTAGAAACTTATTTCAAAAACTCATCGCAGAGAGGGTGTTTACAAAAGCATAGAGCTTTCCATAACAGCATGATTAATGAGAACTTCTTAGCGGAATATAAGAACTCTATCCTAAGAATCCCCCGATTAATCATGTTCTAACGCGCCAAAACTGTATAGCTTTTTTCTTTTCAGTTTGTTTTTTGTTGCTAAAAAGTAAATATTCAATAATGAAAATGAAAAGTATACAAATTGTTTAAGTCCCAAAAAATTATAGAAAAAGACTTAAAAAAACAATACATTAGAACTAACAATTGCAGGAACAATTTTAGTGCTAAAATATTTGATCCACAACCACCACACCAAAGTGGGTAATAACTCTGACGACGCCACTTCACACGAATCCTAGACTCCCGACGACACTTCAAGGTACGGTCCCGACGACGCTTTAAGTACAATCAAGTCTAGATACTGAAAAGACTCACCACACGAACCCAGCAGAGACTGACGACACCTATCATTAGCACGAACCCAACAGAGACCGACGACGCTTCATGACACGAACCCAGTGAGATCTTAAGACATTCAAATCCATGATCCGAACAGTGTACGAGTAACCCAACCCGACACTAACAAGACAACTAAAGCTAAAACAACGGGACAAGAGATAGCCGCAACAACAATCGACAGGTCAACAACCCTGCAAGCGAAAAAAAAAGAGACCGAAGCTACCATATCATGGTCAAGCGACCGGAACAATGGAACTAGGATGCTGCAGTCTAACAGCAGCGGTCCACAAGAAAATCTGGAACCTATTGACCACCACAAGCTCTTGGAAATCTTGGCTGCAGCTGTATCCGAGAACCGGATAGACAGTTCTGAAGCTTCCCGGCACTCAAGCTTCACTGAAGACCTGCAGTAAAACGAAACCAGAGAGAGGGCGCAACCTGAAACAGAGCAATTGCCAATGCCAGAGAGCGAAAAAGATAGGGCCAACATTCAGGTTAGCGACTGGTACGCCATAGACGCCACCTCAGCCAAGCATAACCGAAGCCAACAAGTGCAAAGACCAGAGAGAAGGAAGAGACACACGAGACCACCTGCTCGCTGCACACCACACCGGAGAGGAAAACGCCGATACCTATCGTGACCGGAGAGAAGAAGAGAAACCCCACCAAGACACCAAGGGGAGGAGACCATGAGAGTCGAAAAGCTAAACCAACCAAGCTCTGGTCTCAAAGGCGGAGGAGAGCGGAAACAGATCTGAAAATTCACCATCACCGTAATCCCTAAAAGCCGGCCCTAACACACACAGACCACTGACGAGACTCGCCGACGCTCCAATAGAGAACATGAGCCACCGGATCCAGACCTATGGCACCGAGATCTAGGTCATAATCTGGGGCACGCCAACCACCACAGAGAAGCCGAGCATATCGAACCGCAGAGGCAAGGAGGGCAGAGGAAAGAAAAGAGAAATGAAGAAGGATTGAGGCCTCCGGCACCAGCGAAGGAGCCGGCCACCGGGGACAGCAGCGCGCATAGTTTTTTTTTCTTTTCTAGAGAGAGAAAAAGTTTTTTGAATTTGTTTACAGTTTTTATTTTCAAAAGTTAATAAAACGCGCAACTTAGGCATCAAACTCTGGGCTATGCGCCTTAAGTTAACTTCAGAAACCACTAGACCATTGTAATCTAGTGAAAAATTGAAAAATAAAAAGGGTGCAACATGAGGACTTCTCGGGAGGTCATCCATCATAATACTACTCTCACCCAAGCACGTTTAACTTCGGAGTTCTGATGGGATATGGTGCATTAGTGCTGTATGATCGCACCCATCTTTTCTTTTTAGTTTCTACTAAAACGTTTTCGCTATTCCTATCGAAAGAAAATGTTTCACATTTAAGAATTTTAACTTCTTTTAACATTTGTTTCTATTACCTAATATAATGGGAAATTGCCAAAATACAAGATTTATAATATCACTTTTCATGTTTATATTAAACATTTTTTACTCTCACTTTTAATGAATGGTAAAATACATTTATAAACTCTAGAGTTAACTAATCTAGACTTAGGATTTAGAGTTGAAGGGGTAGGATTTTTGGAATGTGGAATTTAGGATTCAAATAAATATATAAATAAATACTTAAAAATATATATATATATATGTATTAAAAAAATAGTTTTGAAAATAACTTTCGATTTTCAAAAAGAAATTTTGAAAAAAAAATTCGAAAAATTATAAAAATAATAATAAAAAATTCGAATTTGAAAAAGTATAATTCGTAAAAAATGTTTTTAGTTTTTTTAGTTTTATTTATTTAAATAATGATTTATTATATATGTAGAGAACAAAAATATAATAGTCTTTTGCCACTTAATAAACAATGTATTTTTTAAAATATTTTTTTAGTGGTGGTAAACATGAATAATAGTATCAAGAAAATAGTAAACATGAAAATTCCCCCGGTATAAATCAAAATATTAGTTTTTCACTTTTAAATCAAACATTTTATAAACTGAAAAGTCAAGAAAATTCTAAACACAAACAGAAAGTTATCAAAAACTAATATTTGATATATTTCAATTTTTGGAAAGACGTAAAAAAATAATCCCATTTAATTCCAGCTTATATTTCAATTTTTTTCATAATTCGCTATGTCCTGACCAAGCAGACGAGCCTAGCATATTCCCGAACAGGGATTTACCAACCACCAACCACTCCATAAAACTTAACTAAAAGACTCCACTCTAATTACTCGAATTCTAAGTGTACATAAACTAAAAAATAGGTGTTGATATAGTGGACTGATTTAAAAGTGGCAAAGTGACTTTAGTCAATGATTCAAACACGACCTAGTCAACTGAAGAGCCATTTTCAAAGAGAGTGGCCTCAAACTTGGTTAACGAAATATATTGCAACTTTATTGATCGTTGATCGAGTAGAGACGATACGATGAACCAAGTTTGAGGCCACTTCTAGAGTGACCAATCTAATTGGCACGTGCATCGCTTTCTCTTTCGACCTACCTCCTCCAGTTTCCACGATGACAAACTCTTTTTTTGAGTTAAATATGATTTTCAAGGAAAAAAAATATCAAAAGCATATTCGATTCGAATACTGATTCTTTAGAGCCCATGATGTTGGAAAGGGACTTAGGGAAATTCATATTTAACTAATTTAAAGTAGTTTTATTTCGTCATAGCTGACGGTTACACTCTTTACTCAAGTGTCCCGGCCAAAAACAGTTTTATAATTTGTTCTTTTTCTGTATTTTCATGATGTTTCTTTTGACTATTCTTACCGGATAAAGAAACAAAAAACACTGTCGTTACAAAAAAAAAACACTACACATAAGAAATTGACCATGTTTATCGGGAGGTTCTTAGCGTAATATAAAAACCGTCTCTTAACTTTAACTTAAAAATAACTAAGAACTATCTCTTAAATTCTTATTTAAGAGTTGATTCTTAGTTTTTCTTAGTTAAAAGTTAAGAGGCGGTTCTTATATTAAGCTAAGAACCTCACCCTAAGAACCTCCCAATAAACATGTCCTAACTTTTTTGGTTCCATTCAACAAATTTGCTAAACACTAGACTAAATTCAGCAAACTTTACAGTTTTCAATCACCTTCAACAATTTTGGGGTTATGCATGTTTACATTCGGGTCTATTATACTCTTTCAGTTTTTGGTCCATCAAAAATAATCATAAGATAAAAAGTCAAAAGAAGGAAAAGACCAGCTGATGAATTGATTCTAATTATAAACCTAATCTTCAAGATTAGTGTCTGTTTCTTCTAACTGAAATTATAATGATCAAATTAGCTAAATTAAGATCCATGATATTGATCACAGGAAGTAGAAGGCATGATCGGCAAAACCTTCTACGATACATACACAAACCAGAAACAACTTATTAAAATACTAACAGACGGCTCTGTGAAAACATTAACAACACTCTGAAACTTAGCTGATATGCTTGTCTTAGTAAAGTAGTAGATGCTTTGAAACACTGTTGCATCGCTCCATCCACAATGCTTGCTTAGGATTACTCTGTTTTCAATTGACGAGCTTAAGAAGTTTGCTTTACCGGAATTTTGGAGAGTGGTCAATGAACCGCACAGAAAGGATGTACACCCTAACTTTTTTTTTAGGTGCAAATGTTAAATGTACACCCCAACTTGCAGTAATCTTTGACAGCTTCAGCTTGAGCCAACAATCAAAACACTGCAATTTGCATCAAAAATAGAATCTCCATCTATACCAAATAAATCACTGCAAAATTCAGTTTACAAGAATTTTCGAGACGATTCAACACGATGAAAGGCTATTTGGCGGTTATTATAAGGGAGTTTGGAAAAAGGACTTCCCCAAAAAAATATAACACTTTATGTGGCGGTTATTATCAGGGAGTTTAGCTACTCGAAGTAACCTCCAACGACGGCACATTACAAACAATGCTCAATGCCAAAGATGTTGTCAAACAGTGCTAATGCTCAATCAATATTGAGGGCCTTGAATATCTCAAATGTAACTCTTAATGATCCCTAACAACGCTAGATGAAAAGATAGATGCATGTCTTCTATGTTGTCCTTCAAGTAGCCTAAGATACCACAAGACTTACCTCTTTGGATATTGTGGAGATTATGGAAGAGTCGAAATATACTCATATTTCAAAGAAAGATGACACCGTGGAGATATCTACTACAACAAGCACGAGATGATGCAAAAGAGTGGTATGAAAATGCTTTCGTAATGGAAACCCATTCATGTTCAGTCTCATCCACATAATAGGAATTAATGATTCTATGAATAGCAGCGGCCACTAGAAGAGTGGATAAAATGTAATGTAGATGACTCTTTCCTAGATGCAAGTACACCTAGCCAAGCAGGGTGGGTCTTACGTGACACTTATGGAACCAAAATAATTTGTGATGGGGAATCGGATGCTTTGCAAGTCTGTCAGCCACTTTGTTTCTCGACTTGTTACTGTTGACCTTCACAATGACTATGTTATTTCACATCAAATTAATACAAAGTAGATGTTAAAAAACATTTGCCAAGTAATTTTTTTAGAAAAATAAATATGCAAAATAGTATATAAAATGATATATAATTAAATGTGAATATAGTCAAAAATATACATACATACTATGCGGATTCAACTCTAGTTAATAGTTATGTTTAGATCCTAAATGTGCTATAAGCCGAATAATAATTTTAAGAGAATTTGTAACAACCCGGTTTTGTTAACCGGAGTTGGTTTGATTTTTCTAGGACTGAACCAAACCATTTTCTAAACCAAGCCATATATGATCGTATATATCCTCTTCCCTAATAGAAAAACCTTAGCTGTATGCCTATGCAGGGCGTGCTTCCATTGTAAAAAATGAAGCTTTCGCTTAGGGGGCAGCAGTTTAAAAAAAAAAACATATTTTCTTAGTTTTTAATATGACACCATAGCATCTTTTATTAGTTATTATTTTGATTAAATCATCATTTATCAATTATATTGCTTTCATAATAGGATATATATATGTGGTAAATGTCAGTAATTGGGGTAAGCATTTTTTTTTTTTGGCAGCAAACGGTTATTCTATCACTCAAACTTGAGGTGGTCTGGGAAGCTATACCGGAATAGAACAACCAATAAAACATAAAGGTCTATGCAAAGAACGTGCATTCCTAGCTAACGAATCTGCAATCTCATTCTGCTTCCTTGGAAAGTAGCTGATCTTGAAGTCCGAAAAACACAACCGAAGAGTTTGAATGATTTCGAGCTCAGTTGAGAAGTTGGGCCAAGCTTGTGGCTGTTCCATCATTGCAATCAGATCCTTGTAGTCCGTCTCAAACCTCTGACAGGTCGAGTGTTGTATCATGCTCTCCATTGCCCATTGTAGCGCTTCCAGTTCTGAGTGTAAAGCTGTCTCCCGCTTCCTCAAGTTCCTTGACCCCATGAGTTGAATCTTCCCCATTGTATCCTTCCAAACCCATCCCATTCCACTATACTGAGTTGTGGAGGTCTATGAACCATCCACCATACAAATATTACCCAAGCTTAAGGCTTGTGTTTTTTCAGCAGTCTGTGCATGTGGCGGGACCGATACAGTGTCTCTTGCATTGTACCAAGCTTGGCATTCACTCTCTGCATACCTGACTAGTTCCAATGGGTCTCTGTCTATGCCTCTAAACAACTTATCGTTCCTAGCTTTCCAGATGTACCAAATTATCCAAGGATAAAGATCTCTATCATCCTCTGACTGCAGAATACCATTCTTTCTCCAAAAAAGATAGTTCATATTAGCATAATATAGACTAGATGAAGAGAATCATAGATGTTGATTGTTATGGTTATAATGGTCTAATGGCTAGCTACCTAATGATATTCTGGTAGTTTTAATAGTAAAATAACCAAATAAAATTGACAACAAAATTGTTAATCTTATAAAAAATTAAAATACAGAAAAAGATTAAGTAATATTGGTTAATTTGTGAATTGAAAAATAATTCAAAACATTAGAAAATTTGATTATTAATTTGACAAAAAAAAGCAAAATTTATATTTAGAACTTTAGAATGAATATTTTATTTTTTGATGTTTTTTATAAAAAATTGCTATGTAACAATAATAATTTGTTAGTGTAATTTAAAATGTTGGGTATTTTATTCTAATCGCGCTTCCGTTAGTCACAAGTGTTCGGACGGCTCTGTGCCTATGCAGCCATCTCCATCATCTTCTCCCATCTGGCTCTGTGCCTATGCAGCCATCTCCATCATCTTCTCCGATCTCTCCCATTTGTATCTCATTCCCTCTCTTGGCTTCTTTTTTTCTTCTCTTATGCTTTGCTTATTCTTGTCGTCGTGTTTCTTCTCGTTCTCATGTCTTCACCGGGTGCGACAAGACCCAACCACCTCCCGAGTCATCGCCGGTGAGTCACGCCATCACCACCTTCTTCATTCACTATGGGAGTAATCGTCAAAGGGATATGCCGCGTACTCGCGTTATCATGTGTTGTTGACGTGAAGAAACAAGTCGAGAGGGAGAGAAGATGATGCTTTTTTTTTTTGATAATCCAGTATCCGACCACTTTGCGTGATCGACTAGCCCACCGGGCCTAAGCCCATGCATTTTTAAGCGTCCACTTAAGGGCCCCTGGTTACGCGAAGTGGTCTGGAGGGCGAGAGGCAGCCCATGTAAATACCCCCCGTGGCCGGGGCTCGAAGTCGGGTGGCGGGCACCTCAGCCGAGGTTCCTTTACCACCAGACTACGAGGCCCGGTTAGAAGATGATGCTTTCATGAACCGGAGCCACCGTGTTCTTCACCAGCACCGGTTTTGGATCTGTACTACCGTGAGCCGTAAGTAAGTGGAGGTGCAGCCCATGTCGCCGAGGTTGTGGTTACGTCAAAGCGAAGTGGTCGGTGTTAAGCATGCCTTGCTCGTTTCTTGCGCAGCAAGCAAGCTATCATCGAATTTCATCCTCACGTGACGTGTAATACCAACTATGTGCCGATCATTCTTTTTGAAAATTTGAAAATATTTTTTTTATCTCTTATAATGGTCTCGTGTATCATTGGCAAGAAATCGAGTTTCAAGGTGACCAAGTTATATCATGCAATTTTCCGATCTACTTACAGTTCTTTCTTATTGGATAAGATGAGAGCTATTCTATAATATCCCTTAGAACTATTTCTATGGATATTGTAGTTTCTATGCATGTTCTATCTCTATGAATCAAGTCTTCATGAGAGTTTGTTTGGTTATTATTTATGCTTGCTAAACCTGATATGGGGTTTTAGAGGATTCAATAATTGAATGAAATGAAATGAATAATGCTAAAACAATTATATGTATGTATAAACATGAGTTCATTTATGGAGATTCCGGGTGCAAATAAACGTTTGTGTAAACCGCCTTTTGTAAAGATTATAACAGTTATATCTCTATGAATCAAGTCTGCATGCGAGGCTTGTTTGGTTATTATTTATGTTTGCTAAACCTGATATGGAGTTTTAGAGGATTCAATGGTTGAATGAAATGAATAATATTAAAACATGTATATGTATGTATAAATATAGTCCATTTGTGGAGATTGTGGATGTACATAGACGTTTGTGTAAGCCGCCTATTGTACAGATTACAGATGCATAAAGATGTTCAGTAAGCCGGCCTTTACGGAGATTGTGGGGGTATAAATCTATATTATTAATACTGAAATAATTTTTGGTACTGTTTAGAAATATGGATAGTAGTATAAATGAGAATTGTTTGGAAAAATATTTTTTTTTTTGTTATCAACTTTACAGATTCATATTGACTCTGTGAATCAAACTGGGGGATCTTGATCCATGTGAACTACAAAAGACGTTTCCTTCCTAGCACTGCGGGCTAAGCTATCCGCCTTCTTGTTCTGCGTTCTTGGTACATAGATAATCTCTGCTTGGAAAAAACTCTATTTCAGGCTGTTTATATCTTCCAAATAACTTGCAAATACTGGCCATTCTTCTGGTTCTGAAACCATCTTCACCAATTGAGAACAATTCGTTGCAAACGTAACCTGAAATTGTCGTAAGTTTTTCATACATTCCATTGC
>NC_027749.1:16556187-16584899 GCF_000695525.1 Brassica oleracea var. oleracea | reverse complement strand
AAACACCATCTTCCTGGAATTGACGGAAGAATCGTAGCCTCTACCTGTGGAATCCTCTTGTGATCAGTCATTATTTGTGCCTCAGCCCAGAGTTTTGATTCTGTTTCTGCCAGTTTAAGTGTATCCAACGGATCCACATCCAGATTACTAAAAACTTTATTACTTCTTCCTTTCCATATATACCATAGTATCCATGCAAACTGATGATCCTCCATCTGTGAAACAATTCTCCAAAAGAGATGATCCATGTTCACAAAGAGAGAACTTGTTGGAAACATAGCTGGATTTGTTGGAATCTTTGAAAGAGCCCATGTCTGAATTGCAGGAGGACATTCGAAGAATACATGGTTGATCGATTCCTCCTCAGCTCCACATCTTGCACACACGATATCTCCGGGTATCCCTCGCTTATGCAGATTCTTCTTGACTGCTATACACCCTGTCACCAATTGCCATAGAAAATACTTAATCTTTGGTGGGCATCATATTTTTCAACAATATGCCTTTAAAGTATCCATCGTGGGTCCAAACACTAATGGTGGTTTTTCCTTATTTGGGTATATCCTTTCAACCTGATATCCAGATTTAACCGTGTATTTTCCATTATTTGTGAAATGTCATCCATCTTTGTCTGCCATCCGGTTTCTACTCAAAGGTATACTTTCTATTAATTTCACATCATGTGGGTCCACCAAAGCCCGAAGCGCCGGCGAATTCCATCTTCCTTTTAGTACTTCTTTTTATTTACTTATTTTTATTTACATTTAACCATTACATTTACAATAAATTAAATACTTCCTTTTTATATTTCTTTTTATTTACATATTCCGTGACTGCATTTAAAATTAATTTAAATTAATTAATTACAATTATGAAGCTTATCTAACCAAATTGATATTCCTATATTGCATCAAGTTATAAAATTTATAATATAATATTATGTACAAATAAAAAAAATTATTATCAAACATCTATATTATAAAATAATATATTCTACTCTATATGTAAATTACAAAACATAAAAAAATACATGGAGATTTTTTATAAAACCAGCGGTTTATGAGTTTACGTTGAACACAAGTTAAATCAAACATACGCGCGGGGGCGTGAGTCAAGTTCTATTATGTTATTATTAGTCGCCGACGGGTAGATTTCAGCGGTACAAGGACGTTAGTATCAGTCACCAACGAACAGATTGCGGGGTACAAAGATGTTTGTCGATGAACAGATTGCGAGGGGAGGGGGGGTACAAAGATGGACTATTGTACTAGCGATACTTACACATATACATATATTCTTATGAGAAAATGCAGTGTGCAGAGAGTGTCTATGTTTTATCAGCGGATTGGTTGTATGAATATGTGATAGACGCATTGGTTGTTAAGTTGAGGTACGATAGGTACCGTGTTTGTTTCATGTTACAGCTAGACTCCCATTGTGAGAGTTCTAGAATTGAGCCATTAGTTTGCGTGTCTAGCATCATATACCTCATTGAGTGACTCCCCTTTTATTCACCCTCTTTATTCTCTTGCATGTGAGCATGACGAACATCCGGATAGTTTTGTATCTTGGAAAGATCATGTTTTTATCTTTTTTTTACATGACTTTTCGTTGCGGTTTATTTTTGTTTATTGAATTTTAAAAGTGTTTTCTTCCGTATTTATTTTATTAAATGTTTCAACATCTTACTTGATTTTATTATTTACTTTAATTCGGTTTAATTCAACATTTCAATGCAAGTATGTAGCTAACCATTCCCGAGAGAGGATGAGTCGGTTTTAAAATAATATTTTGCTGTAAATAAAGTACTCAATGTATCATTAACTAAAAATAGTTTATGCTTTGACAGGAATAAAATATGTCTATATACAACTTTTAATATTCTATAACTATAATATATGTTATATTTTTATTTTAATATATATATGATAACTCGTTTACTTCGGTCTCAGATGTTTAGTTAAATTTTAGTGATTTAAATTAAAATAAGAAACCCAACACATTTCACACTGGTTTAATTTAATTTTAATACTTTTATAATAGAAATGAGATAATATGTTCGTTGAATTCATCTCAGATAATTATTTTTCATATTTCATAAATAACACGCAAAACTGCAATTATGAAATCATCAACCACAATCTTATCCACCTCATAGTCAAATAATATAACTGTTATCTAAATTTAATAAATCAAGTGAAAAAATACCAACTTAATTATTTTTATTCCAAAAAAAAATTAAAATACATTCTCTGTCAATTTAAATATTTTGTTTTAATGTTCTTTTCAATTTAGTTATATTGTAAAATCATTGAAGTTTCACTATATTTCTATATAATTACTTAAATATGATCTTAAAATTTATAAATAGCTTATATATCAAATTATTTAACTATTTTTCTTATTTGGTCTAATAATTTATGTATGCTCTTAATTTTCAATAATATTTTTGATCGTTAAGATATATGAGTGTTTTGCATGAAGGCAACCTTTTGAAATGTTATCAAGTATTTTGTAAAGATTCTCACGACATATACTTTAATTAGTTTATAATTACTCATTTATTTTAATTTTTCCGCCTTCCCAAAACTTATATTTACTATTTTCATATAGTTAAATATTTATCAAACACTTTCTATTTGATTGAATATACTTAGTTTTTGGTATGCATTTTTTTATTGTGTTTTATTCTAATTTGATGGTTATTAACTATTATCTTTTAATCGAATTACATGATTTACCTTTTGCAATGGACATATTTAGTCCAACTAAGGCTAAACCTATGAAAAGTTGGTGACCGGAATTTGCTGACGATGATAAAAATCAGATAAAAACACATCGTCGTCGCCATCTCCTCTAGTGATATCATCCCTTCTAACTTTTTATAATACCCACAAGACAACATTTCCTCCCTTCGAACTATTAATGGAATCAGAAACAAAACACTTCCTCGTCTAATGGATGTTGGTCCTAGTTGACACAACCAAAGACTCCATTTATGTGGATGTTGGTCCTAGTGTTGCTCCAAATCGAAAGAAAATTGTGGTCGACTAAAGGGTTCACAAAACTTGGAAATGAGCATGAAAAAGCCGAAACCCTATAGATCCAACAGAAAAGTGGTAACATCTTGCCAATGTTTCAACTCATTGATAAGTGAAGCAGAGAGATAAACGTGAAAACAAGAGCTAGTTGATTTGGTTTGATGCGGTTTGATGCGGTTTGATGAGGTTAGACGTCGGTTATGCCAACTTAAGTGCATGAAAGATGTGATTAAAAACACTCTTAGTTAATGTAGGAAATTGGGTGTTATGACCAATATAAAGAATATAATTTTCAAGGTTCACGGAATACAAGTAGGCAATATCTTTTACTTTTGGGAGAATTTGTGCTTAGTTGGACTTCTCATTCAAGATGGTCACTGGTAGTAACTATACGGCGGTCAAACACGGTGCAACAGAAGTTCATTGGCTACAAGTATATAACATCATAACACTACAATGATAAAACAAAAGACCTTGAAAATTTGATATATACAAGACATGATGGAATGGATAATAAGGGCCAATCTATTGATCATAAAATTGGAAGCGAAAACAGTGCGCTGGAAGCAAGTAAATGAAACGAGAATCAACTTAAAGTGATTAGAGACAAATTTTATTCACTTTTCTTTTATTTGCTGTCAACGCCGGTTTTCCCTTTCAAGTTTTTGATCAATTTCTTGACCAATGTTAACCATTGAACTTTTTCCCGTATATATTAAAAATTCAAGGCCTTATATTTCACCATTGTAGTGTCATGATGTTATTGCACTTGTAGCCACATGATATTGTGGTGCATTGTGTTTAGCCGGCATATAATCGATTCGACAAACATCTTCATGTGAAGCCAAAATGGGCACATCCCACCCTAAAACTAAAAGATATCACCAACTTGTATTCAAGGAACCTAGTTAATTCTCTTCCTTGCATTGGTCATTACAGTCAAATTCACACAATTAATGGGAGCGGTTGTAAGCACACTTCTCATGCACTTTAGTTGGCATAACCGACTTCTAGCCACATCAAACCTCATCAAACCCAAATCAGGTAGCTCTTGTCTTCATGTTTCTCTCTTCGGTTTTCTTATCCCCGAGTTGAAACATGAGCAAAATGCAACCACTATGATGTTGGGACTATAAATTTATGGGTTCTTTTGATCGGACTAGTACTAGGACCAACATCAGCAGCAATGTGTTACTTGCCATGTCATCAGGTGGTATAATGTTTTAAATAGGTGAGACAACTAGGGTTGGAAGGGTTTTGTGTTGTTGATTTCATTATTTGTTTGAAGGGATGAGACAGTTAAAGGAGGAGATGTTTTTTTGTAGGTATCATCACGGTTGGAAGGGGTGATACCATTAGAGGAGTTAGTGATGATTATGATATGTTTGTATCTAATTGTTTTCATCGCTAGGAAATCCCATCAACACCAAACATATAACATTATCCAATCATCTTAGGAACTAGGTGTAGACTGAAGTTTCACATAGCTTTCGGTTGACACATTTTAAATTAGTTTTTCCATTGAAATTATTGGGCTACTGCCCAATCCTCTTAATTCATAGGATTTATATTAAATTTTTAAAAATAATTTTAAATTTTCTCCTATGACACGTCAATAATAAACAGATCCTAGATTATCATTGGATTTTATAAAATTTATTAAATTACCTCAGTTGAGATCAAATATTTAATGGTTGTGTGCCATGTTCAAAACCGAACTGTGGATCCCGATTAACAACCGAGGAGCGGCAAACGGAAGCTTCATGTGGCCTTTCACTATGTTCGGCAAAAAAACTGTATCAACAAAAATATTATTTTTTAGAGTTTAAATCAAATATTGAAGAACACATATGTGGAATTGATGCAAAACAACACGAACAAACTCATACAGTTTATTTTAACAAATCAATTGTTGACGATGGTAAAAAAAGTTGCAGGAAACCTAAACAAATCATGGAGAAGATGAGTGTATTTACGATTATACCACTCATTTAAAACAAACACAAAAAGTCAAAACACACTATACCAGACGCGAACTCGAGACATGTTAGGCTGATTCCTGTCCAATCATCAAACCATCTTATCCTTTTTTTCCTTCCCGTAAGCTACTTATTTTATATAAACTTAGTCAAAACCTGAAAAAAATGGAATCAACTCCCTAATAATCTCCATTTAATGGCCGAATTTTTCTGATAGATCGCTAAGCCTAAACTCACCGCTCGATTCACGCCTAGTGTATTTCCGTAGATATGTTGTATATAATCTTTATTAAGGATGTGATTCACCATTATACTCAAAAATTAGTGGTGCCAAGGATACCAAATCTTAAAACAATGCTTTATAAACAAGACAAACATTTTCATTGAATATCAAAGAATTTTAATAAGAAGATATCATAAAAAAAGTAAATCTGAAAATTGTATTCAATAATACTCTACAAGATGTGTATGAACATATTTATATAAAAATTTTAATTCAAACTAAATCAAAAGCAAAGAACATAAAATATTCAAATGAGAAAAAATATTATTAAATCACAAACTAATAAACATAAAATAATTATGTAAAAACTAACAAAATATTAAAAGATAGCAAAAAAAAAAATATTATGTACCTTTGAATGGTGAGAGCGGAGACCTATATAGGCTTTGAAAAGAGAACAAAAACAAGAGAGGAAAACACAACCAAAAATTAAAATATAAAACTACAAATCAAAAACTGTTTAAGTGAAAAAATGTAATGAGGTGTGATATTTCGCTACGGAGAAGAAAATTAAGAGAAACCTCTATTTAAATGGATTTCAGCATGCTTTGTTCCTATTTACAGAAAGATTCATTGCCTTTATATCGATGTTGATTCATCTCCATCATAAAAATTTTAAGAAAACAAATTCCTAAATTTATTTCTTTCTATTCAGTTTAAGATTTTTCCGTTTTATAGTATAGTAGATTATTTATTTTTATATATTGTATGTTTTATATTTATATTCTTGGTATTTTAGATATCATTTTTCTTTTATTCATTAAGTTTATTAGATTTTTCATTTTAGTCAACGTATTTATTTTTCAAATTTCTTTGTATCTAATAGTAATTATAAATGTTTTAACATTTTTCCTAAAATAATTTACTTGACATAAATTAAAAAAATCTTCCAATTTTAAATGATTTAATAGTTAACTGGAAAATTCATCAAAATATATGATATTATATAAATAAACTAAATGTGAACAAAACTTTTATGTAAAACAAATTTTGACATCCCAAATAAAGAAACAACAAAGTATTTAGCAATTCAGATATTGACCCAAAGGATACTCTCAAATTAGCAGAAACAAAATCATTATTTTGGGTTGAGGCACTGATCTCACTTACACAGGGAAACGATCAGCCACGACTACACTTAGTAGCAACGGTACCTCCTATCCGAGGTAGATGGTGTTTTACGGATGGATCATGAAAAAATCAGGAAACCTATTCAGGAAAATGGTGGTATAGTACACTGGAAGGTTTTGACGGTTTAATGGGAGCGAGGAATATAAGAGCGAGTCAGTCACCACTTCACTCGGAGATATAAGCTCTTATTTGGGAAATGAAATGTATGAGGAATCTACGACAGTTTAATGTTACGTTTGCAATGAATTGTTCTTAGTTGGTGAAGATGGTTTCGGAACCAAAAGAATTGCCAGCTTGTGCAAGTTATTTGGAAGACTTAAAAATTTTGAAGAGGAGTTTCAACAGCTCATAGCTCATTCATATACCATAGGCACAAAACTCAAAGGCCGATAGTCTGGCATGCAGTGCAAGGAAGCAACCGTCTTATGTTGTCCATATGGATGTGAAACTATCTGTTTGGTTTGCAGAGTTTACATGAGTCTGTTTAAGTTGCTGACAAAAAAAAAGACATCCCAAATAGTAGTTGAGAGGAGAAACAAGGTTATTTTGTACATAAATACCATTTATACAAATCAAGTACTACACAATCTGAACTACTTGTTGCACTTCTTTTTCTTATTCATGGTTTTGTCCTAACAATACGATTATAGTTTTGTTCTAATATTACTCATACACTCCAACCTAAGCTTCCTAGTTCTTCTTTCTTCAACATACAAATCCTACACATTTTCACATATATGTATATTTTGGGTTTAATTAAGAAGTATTTTTTTATTTCAA
Source organism: Brassica oleracea var. oleracea (assembly GCF_000695525.1). NCBI lineage: Eukaryota > Viridiplantae > Streptophyta > Magnoliopsida > Brassicales > Brassicaceae > Brassica > Brassica oleracea. The sequence goes on along the minus strand of NC_027749.1, from coordinate 16,577,685 downwards.
AATAGTGTAAGTGTCGATATATACTGAAATTGAAATTGGATGAAGTTATATAAAATAAAAGTGATTGTTAGCTACACGAATGATATACCACCACATGCTATACATCTTGACAAAATAAATGTATCGAAAACTACACAAACTATATGATTCTTCACATGACAACATCTCTAAACTATTAGGTGTTATGCTGTTATTAACACCATAACCATCATTCTGATAACTAAAAAGTATGCTAGATTGAGACTTCAACAACATCAGATAAAAATTTCATCAACTAAACTCTTTAAAACGGATCATAACACACATGCAAAAGATCAAAGAAAACAAATAATTACATAGAGAAAGCCTTCAAATGAAACATTATACAGCCAAAAACATGTGAAAATACCTCAATATCATTAGAAGTTTTTGGATTCAAAATCTCATTTTTAGTTATCAGAATGATGTAAATGATGTTAGTAGCATAAAACATTATAATTCATGGGTGTTGTCATGTGAATCATATAGTTCATGTGGTTTTCAATACATTATTTTGTCCAGATGTGTAGCCATGTATTGGTGTATTGTTTATGTAGTTATCAATCATTTTCCATAGATAAACCATATTATTTAATACATTATTTAATATAATGAATAAGAACTTGCAAAAAGCACACCACCAATTCTTGGTGTTAATAAGGCAAAACACAGCTTGTCATAAGATAATATGTACAAGATAAAATGAAATAAAAGTTGCTATATAAGTAATTTTGATCACGGTGGAATCAGTTAGATTTAACACCTATAAGAAATACAACCAGTACATTGATAAAAGAAATAAATCTTATAACACTACAAGAAAACATGTGATTAATGATGACACATTTCATCGTTAGTTTGTCGTTAGTCATATATTAGGACAAAATAACGACGAATAGTTAATCATCGTACGTGCGTCGTAACGGACAATTCAACGTATTTTCATCATAAATGTAACGACGATCCAAAATCGACATTCATTCGTCGTAAATACATTCGTCGTAATAACGACGTAACTTAAAATTTCTGTTTATCGTTGTAATTGGGCTGTAAGGTTTTCTCGTTATGTAGTCGAATAGTATTGTAGCTAAAATATTGTTAAACATACTCAAATATTACGACGAATTAACGTCGACAATCGAAGTAATTTTTTCGTAAAACATTACGAAAAATTAGCTTTGACAGTCGATGCTAGTTCTTCCTAAAGATTAAGACAAATTAACATTGACAATTGAAGTTAATTCACCGTAAGCTTTACGACCAATTAACATCGATTTTAATTCATAAAATCTATAAAAATATTTGAAAATTTATAAATTTTAAATTGAAAATTGAAAATCTAAAAATAAATATTTAAAACATGAAATATTTTAAAATCTAAAATATTACAAACCGAAATTAAACAAACTAGCTATACCACGGACGCCTAATGTTTTCGTATAGCTCGGAACTAAAGACTCTATAATTCAGTTGCAGCTCAAGAACTGATGGTTTTCTCAGTGTTTTTGAGTCGTTCTTATTTATCAGATTTGTTTTTATGAGATTCACACTTAAGTATCTGAGATCTGTTATTTCATTTTATAATTTTAATAATGTCCAAAATTTTCTTTTTATTTTTTTGGGCGTTTTAGTTAGTATTAGAGTGTGGTTTTACGAATTCATGGTTCGTACCCAAAAAAAATTGATGTTTTAAATAGAAAAAAAACTCTATAGGATGACAAAAAACATCTATAGGATGTATATCGTAAGTTTGTGAAATAAGTTTTTGATGGTAGAGTTTAACTAAATATAAGTATTTAACATTTGATTAGTCGGGTTTAGACGGCTAGACGTGGACATCAAGAGAAAAGATGTGCTGCTCCCCGTCGTCGAGGTGTCCTAATTATACTTGGAACTCCTCCCTATGTTCTTTATGGTCCTCGGTTCCCACCACATGCACCAACTGTTACTCCTAGGGAGGATATGCAACAAATGTTTAAGTCTATGAGTCAAATGTTTGCTCAAACGTCGCTTTTCAACAGATTTTGTTGCAGCAGCTACCTCAGGAAGATAATCCACAAAAGGCCCAGTAGGAAAACCTTCATGCTGACAATTGGGTAGTACAAGATAGGTTCAGAAAGGAAGTGGGCTTGGAGAAATTTGAAGATTCTTCTGACCCTATGGAAACATGGAAATGGCTTGAACTGGTTAAAGAGGCCCTAGGGTATTTGGCAGTCTCTGAGGCTTTTGAGTTGTGAATGGTTACTCATCAACTTGCAGAAGACCTCAACACTGGTGGGGAGGCATTGTTGAAGGTGCAAGACGAGTCTGTTACAGAGAGTAATACATACAAGTACAATGCTTTTATTTATTTCACAAAGTACTACATCAGAATATAATGAAAGTTTATCTTTACAGAGATAAAATGTCTTACTAGCTCTCTTCCGAATTGACTAACATGTCACATTCCAGACAGAGATACTAGCCTAACACGTTCCTATATCAAACTAACCCAAGAACCCCTCTGACCCCCTCATGACCACTCTCCCTTATGTTTTGTGTCTACTCTAATTTAACACCAAAGCCCTTATGCTTACGGCCTTCTCTTGAGGTGGTACCTAATCCTAGACACGTCTCTCTCCACTTATACTTGTAGATTTCGTGGCTTGCTCTAGCCAACTTCCCAAGGAAGAGATATTACCATATCTTCCTTTATGGAATATTTCCAAATCTTCTTCAAAATCTTTTGGAAATCTTCCCTTGATGATTTACCTTTTCTCCAAGGTAAATCATAGCTTGCTTAGCCTCCAAGTAGTCTTTACTTCATCTCTAATTCAGCTTCAATTCCAGTCTTCAAGTCAGTTACACAACTTCACTTCAGCTTCATTTCACGTAGCACTTCTTGTACGACTTCATGTAGTACTTCACGACTGGTACATAAACACCTTGAGGAGTTGTTTTTATTTGGCTTCTAAAACTCAATCGTCACTGAACTAACAATTGTGACTTCCCACCTTGATGTGGACTTGACTTGGGATGACTTCCATGGAAATCATGGGTTTATATATACTTTTCAGAGTTTGTTAGAACAATTGGGGATAAGGTTTGGAGAGCTCAAGCAGAAAGACAATTCCATGAGAATATCAAGCTGAGTTTGATCGTCCATCTCGTTTTGGCGCTCATATTATCCTAGATGACCACTAAAGAGCAAGGCGATTTGAGCATGGACTTCGATATATATATACATATGCTTCTAATAACTCTTGTATATAAATTTAGCTGGAACCTCATAGGCTACCAACATATGCTGGAGTTTTGGAGTACGCTCTTATTGTGGATAGGACCGAGAAAAAAAAGAAAAAATAGCCACGTTGATAGACACAAGCATTTTGATGTTCGTTTAACTCCATATGGAAAACCGACACCTCTATAGAAACCAGCTCAAGGAATCTACAAAGGGTGAACTCATTGTGGCCGGACTGTGTAACTGGGTTAGGAATGTGTGCTTTTGGAAATTATATTGCAATTGATATCAATGCTCCATCCAAACCTGCGCAACCTCCTCATAATCAAGGTCTTTGTCCACCTATTCCACCTCCTGGACGTCAAGATATTGGAGGTCGTATTTATGAAATAGGCAACCAGGGTGAGACTGAAAATTCATATGCCATCCAAGGGATGTGATCTATTCTTGTTATTTCGGGTTTCTTGCTTTTTTATATTGTTGCTACCCATTCATTGGTTTGATAAATAATCTAGAGTGGAGTTAACTCTACCATGTTTGCCGGTTCGTCCTCTGGGAGGGGGAATATTACAATCCTTGAGATGATCAACGATTGTGAAGGGTTAGTAAGATATGTGTCTCTTCCCGCGGACATCATTATACTCCCTTTAAAGGGATATATTGTCATTTTGGTATTTGAATGTTTGTGTTGTCACTTTGCGAATCTTCATTGTCGGAGAAGGAATATTATTTTGCAGGTCCAGGTGCTCTGGTGGCATGGTTCTAAAATAATTCATTGATTGCCGATTATATCATTTTTGAAGGGGGAAGATTGATAAATAAAGGGTATATTGGATTCCTTGCAATGTTAGTGGGTGTGGAGTCAACCAAGCTTGAAGAAATCCATGTATTATCAGATTTTGCAGAAATTTTTCCAGAGAATATACTTGGTCTACCATCATCTTGTGACATCAATTTCACAATAAAGCTTACCCTAGGGGTAACACCAATTTCTATATCTTTTTTACAAGATGGCTCCATCATAGATGCCAAAGTTAAAGAAGCAGTTCATGGAACTATTAGTGAAATGTTTTATTCATCCTAGTTCTTCTCCTTGTGGTGCACATGTATTTTTTGTGGAAAAAAGGATGGTCGTATATCATCACTTGAATCAAGTGAGTACAAAAGCAATTATCATTTGCATAGGATTGATGATCAAAGTAGTTGTTTTATTAATTTTTAAATTTGAGTATAAACTCTAGTTCTAATTGTTTGTCTTTGTGAAAGTCTAATGAATTGGTTAGCATTCCCTCTTATGGTTTTGAGATCGTATATATAGGCTTTGCAGATAGTTGGCCTGTTCTTTAGGATTATGAAAAAAAAAATTTGATATAGTAAAAAATCCTAATCCATAAATTTTGGGTAAACCCTAGGTCCTTGGATAAATCCTAAACTCTAAATCAAAAACACTAAACACGATTTATGATTTAGGGTTTAGTGTTTTGCTGACAACGTTAAAAATATATAATTTTTTAAAATATATAATTTTTTAAAATATATTTTTGTAACTACTATTATTTTTTATTTATTCTTTATCTTTTAATTTTAAAAACATAATATAATTTGACAATATTTTGTTTCCTTTTTTAAAAGATGTTGAATATGAAATAACGAAATCCTATTCGGAGTTGATGAATCCAAGAATAACTCAAAGATTTACATAAATCTAGAAGTTTTTCCGTTTTAATTTAGACAAGAGAAAAATTCCCGATCTAGAGATATGGGTCCAACTCTTGAAGATATGGGTCTAACTCTTAACCACTTGGAATTGCCCATGGGATGCCCAAACATATGGATTTTTAGTGTTCGAGTGGTTCAATTTTCTTAAGAGAAGAAGTAAAATACGATTCAATATTTTACTAACGACCAAAGTAAATAGATTATCTTTAATAAATAAATAAATATGTACATCTGAACAAATCTTAACAAGAACAAAAAAGACAATAACATCAGTTTGTTATTTAAAAAAAGAAGACAATAACATAAGTTTAACGTTCTCTAATACGTTGTCGCTTTATTTTTTTTGAATTTAGAAACCAAGTTTTGGAAATATTGAAGTCGAAGGAAGAGTTCATTATATTCTTCAACGGTTCCAGTCTCATCTGCCAGCACTTTTCCACACCAATCACACGTCCTGCAAATTGTTTCAAATCCAAATTACAAATTTAAAATTAGAAAAAAGAAAAAAAAAAAGAAAAGAAATAATAAAATTGTTGAACACATACTTGACGGTACCGGAGTTTCCTTCACGGCGGATGGGAGTTTTAACGCCGCAGTGACCGCACAACATCCTTTCGTTTTCTTCACAAGTGGTTGAATTTGTCATCGTGATTCCACACAATTTAGTAACTAAGACTTAATTAGGGTGCACAGAGAGAGAGAGACCAAGTCGTTTTGATTAAAACAAAAGGAATCGTAAAGAGTAAATCGGGAGATGTTTTTGTTATTTCTTTTTGGCTGTCCTTCAGTTGAGGATTTAAATAAGGTTACGCTTTTGGTCTTTCGCTTGGTGAGCAAGGATATTTTTTTCTTTTCTTTTATTTTATTTTATTCTGGTCAATACCTCAAAGAGGAGAGAATTCATCTTTGAAAAGGAAACTTAGCTTTGGGTCCAAGTAATCATAAAAGTAATATTTCAAATCATTGAAATACCTAATTGAGATATATAGTGAAGCAAAAAATATATATGAACACGAATATATATTTATATCATCCAAGTCCAACGCTTACACCCAAATACAAGATAATGGCGTTGTCTGATTATAGAAGAGAGAAAAGAATTCTGTCATATCCCAGCACCAAGAGAATTTTTTAGGTTTCCCGAAAGTGGTGGGTTTATATTAAAGATTTGCGGACAAACTGTCAATTCAGACCTGACTATGATATAATTGTAGGAAAAATTATAATTGTTAATCTAAAAAAAAAGAAGATTGTCTGTGTATACTAAAAAGTATGAGTGTTGTTTGGAAAAATTCTTCTTGATCATCCCAATCTATCGGAAGGTTTTCAAAATCTTTTTGGCCTTTTCCAAATCCAGTCTTTGTTCTTTGTGTAATCTCTCAGAAGCGGTTGAGACCATTTGTCCGTCTAAAAAGTATGAGTGTCGTTTGGGAATAATTTTTGAACAATTGGAAGCATGAATAAATATCTTCATGCCTTCCTGGATTATTTATTTTCAAAAATTATAATTTTGATATACTTTTAGTTTTTTACTTCACTGGTTTTAGAATAATTTTTTCAAAAAAAAAAAAAAAAAAATTGGAACAAAGAAGGTTTCGTCGAGAAATTCCCGACTCCCTAGGTTTCTTGGGACTAATTTCTCACGAACGAGGTTGAATTTTCTTGACGACTGAATTTTTTTAGCGAATAAGTCCCGACGAGTTTCTGAAAGAAAATACATAAACCTTGAAATTCATAATTAAAATAGAAAATACAAAAAAGTTTTCATAAAAGATAAACCAAATCCTAAAAGTTTGAAATAACAACAAAAAGATCTAGAGATAGTCGAGTTTTAATTTCAGATTTCCATGAAATTTCTGTGTTCGGCCAACTGAGCTATGGTTTCTGCATTTTGGTTTCCAACACTTTGATCCAGTCATCTTTTTTCTTCAGCTGCTCGACAAACTGCGGATCAACAGTGTATTTATATGGATGAAGAGGAAGATCGTGTTCCACGGCCTATCCCGACCGCACGACTTTTCTTTTTGAAATAAAATGCGAGGAAAAAGAAAATAAACTAAAATAGTTATATTTAAAAAAATAAGTGAACTGAAATATTTAAAAACGTACCTCATTAATGAGATCGTGATTTTTTCTTAGTTGATTTTTTCTTAGTCAAGCTGTTGGAAGCAGAAGATTCAGACACCAAATCATGTGTTGATATGATGTTATCCTGTTGGGATTGGACAATCAAGATGACTTCGTTGATAACATGATCCTGAATTAGATCTCTTCTTGTTGGTGTGTGTCCGTGGTAGCAACGCCAAATGGTCAGGGGGATTGTCATCATTTTCTTCCATCTATAAAATAATATAAAGGTTAATAATAAATAAAAATCAGTTCTCAAAAATATATAAATAACTTCCGAGATGAAACCCCCTGGAAGTGAACTGGAGACCCCCGAGTTGGGATATACATCCTTTTCTTGCCACGTTTTCTATGACAGTTGCGAAGTAGTCTGCACTTCCGGTAATACCCAATGCGCCTTCAACCCGTCCAAAACAATCAGATTCATTGACTTTGGCTTCTTACCGAGAATCCACTTATGCTTCTACTCATTGTTTTGACCGTTGTCGCATGCACAAATCTAATATTCTCTCCGTATCAATTTAATTGATGTTTAAGGATTTTGATTTTGTTTCCAAATAAGTGATGTTCTCACAATTGTAGTTAAAATTTAATGTCATTTGAAATTATTGACCAATTATAAAATACTGCATCTTTTTTTTATTGGTTGAATTAATTTTATTTAATGTTATTTTATGTAACCAAAGTCAATTACGTAAAAATTTGTATTTTCTTAATATTTGTGCAAAAACTTTAAATACCTCTTAAAATGATACAGAAGGAGAGGGAGTAGTAAGTTGTAAAGGGTCGTAATTACTGGCCATAATGATATTATCTTTCATGTTTTCCAATTTCTTCTTTCAAATTCTGGATATACTGATTGAAAATGACTCTATGCTTCTGGATTAAGCCAACGCCATGAAGTTTTAATAGCATCTGCGTATTCATATGTAAGTAATTTTTTTTCCAGATCTGTTGGAGGTTTACCTATCCATGAACGAAAATCATTAGGAAAAGACATGTTTGTGATTTATTTTGATTAATAGAAGATTTTATTTATAGATAAATGTGTACAAATTCCTAATAGATTTTCCGACGGATTTCCCAAAAACATAAATCTGCCAGGAATCTATCATCTTACAGTTGCTTTTCCTTCATCCACCATTATTTTAATTCTTGAGTTCTTTTTAGGATTCCTTCTACTTTTGTTCTGAACACAACACACATCATATATTAAAGATCTGCAGCCCAACTAAGAATAGTTGGTGGTAGCCAAGTACAGAGCTGATTTAGCAAGTGAATCAGCCAAGGAGTTCAAGTTTCTGGATACATAAGAAAAAACAATACAATCAAAGGAGAGGGATAGATGCTCGATGTCCCGTGAGATTCCGTAGAGATCCTTCGAGTGATTCTTCGAGTTGGTGACATCAACAAGTGCTTGACAATCTGACTTGATGCAGATTCTTGTAAAGCCAGCTTCGAGGGCGTTGAGAAGAGCCGATCTAATAGCTAACGCTTCAGATACTAGTGCAGACGAGGTGTTATCAAATGTAGCATTACCCTGATGTAGTTGCTCGTCCTGCTGGGTGATGAAGATCCACCCACATCCCGCTCAAGATGTTGTAGCATGCCACGCTGCATCAGTAAAGCATAGCAGGCTTGTGGTTTGTAAGGGTGGGATCGAGCTAAGTGACATAGAAGCGCGAGGCTGTGTGGTAGATATCTGAGCAAGATGCCATTCTTTTGCATTACTTACCGCTTTGGTAAGAATCTCCAATGGCGTCCATGCCCTGTTTTCGAAGATCAAGTAGTTCCTTGCTGTCCAAATTCCCCATACAACCCATGGGAAGATATTCCTTGTCAAACCCCACAGCGGTAGCAGAGGCAATGATGCGGACCCTAGGAAGGCTTCACTAAATCAAGTACAATCCGCTGGGCTAAAACTAGATGACCAAATCTGTAAGTTCCATATCTGTATAGTAAACTGGCAATGTAGGAAGATGTGTTCAGCGGTTTCGAGTTCTCTACAATGCAGACACATTACGTTGGACATAAGTCCTCGCTTTGCTAGGTTATCTCCTAGAGCCAGAGCTCCCTGGGCTATTTTCCATAGGAAGAGGTGCAGCTTCGGTGAAGTCTTGCATTTCCATATCGCCTTGTAGTACATCTGGTTGGCTGTGGGCTCGATTGTCTCCATTGTTGTTGCCACATAATAACCAGACTTAGCTGAATAAATACCTGAACTGGATGCGAGCCATACATAGGAGTCCTCCGCTCCTGTGATACTTGGCTTTATGCGTAGAATCTCCGGTACATGCTGGGGTAGGATGCTCTGTATCTTAGGGATATTCCATTCCCTCGTTCCTCTACACATGAGGTCTGCGACGAAGAGGTCTTGGTGTATTTCCTGCACAGGGCCGACTGGTCTCGACGGAAATTCCATACTCAACCATGGATCTTTCCACACTCTTGTGCTTTCTCCATCTCCAATGGCTTTGCTCAGGTTTGTTATTAGTAGGTCTCTTCCTACTAAAATGCTTCTCCAGCCATGGGAAGTGGCTTTCGGTGCCTCAGTTTGGAGAAAGGGATTTTTGTTGCAATACTTTCCCCGTAAAACTCTTGATAATAAGAACTCTGGTTTCGTTACTATCCTCCATGCCTGCTTCGCAAGGAGAGCCGCATTAAAGGCTTGAATGTCTCTTACTCCTAAGTCTCCCACCGCTTTAGGTGTCGTGATCTTGTCCCAAGCTACCCAACACAATTTCTTTTTATCTGGATCAGCATCCCACCAAAATCTCGTAAAGGCTGACTGAATCCGACTACACAAACTCACCGGTAATTGGAAGCATGATATCGCAAAGAATGGTTTAGCAATCAGCACCGCTTTCAACATAACTAGTTTGCCGGCACTAGAGAGTTGTCTCGATGCCCAACCAGCTGCCTCCAGTTTGATCTGGTTGACAATGCTTGTGAATATGTCTTTTTTCGTCGACCGAAATGTTCCGGGAGTCCTAGATATTTACCTACTCTTCCTTCCTGTGCAATCCCGAGGTGTAATTTAACACGTTCCCGTATTACCTGCGGGGTCTTTGCTGAGAAGGAAATTGAGGATTTGGCGGTGTTGATAAGCTGGCCAGAGGATGTCTTGTACTGGTGTAGTATCTCCATCAGCGAGCAACAGCTCCTATCGTCCGTGTCCAAGAAAAACATAGCATCGTCGGCAAACAATAGATGGTTTATGCGTGGAGCCGGAATGGCCACTCTCAGTCCCGAAAAATGGCCACTGCGTTGAGCTCGTCTACACAGTCCGGATAACACTTCTCCACACAGTATGAAGATGTAAGGCGATAATGGATCTCCTTGTCATATTCCTCGCGAGGGGAGTACTCTGCCATGTGCTGTATCATTGACGAGGAATGAATATGATACTGAGCTCACACACTACATAACCAGGTTGACAAAGGAGCTCGCAAAGCCGAATCGTTCCAGAACAGTCTCAATAAAATGTCATTCCAACCTATCATAAGCTTTGCTCATGTCCGTCTTAACCGCCATAGAACAATGGATTCCAGCTTCAGACATCTTGAGTGTATGGAGGATCTCATGAGTAATGTGGATGTTGTCAGAAATAGCTCTCCCGGGTACAAAGGCCGATTGGGTTTCCGAGACGATGTCTTGGAGTATAGGTTTGAGTCGGAGTGAGAGGATCTTCATGATAACCTTGTAGAGTACATTACACAAGGCTATCAGTCAATATTCCGATACCAATTTAGCTCCAGTCACTTTTGGTATAAGCAGGACATGAGTAGTGTTTGACGCCGGCGGCATATAACCAGTTCTGAAGAAGTTCTGGATTTCGAGGATCAGAGCCGGTCCGACAGTGCTCTAGTTGGAGTGGATGAAGCTTGCCGAGAAGCCATCCGGGCCTGGTGCTTTGTTCGGATGGATGAGAAACAAGGCATTTTTAATCTCAGCTGCATTGGGTATCAATACGATCTTTTCATTGCGTGAGGCAGATATCCTGGGTTCAATGGCTGATGCGACAATGTCTCTTGTGACTGAAGTAGTCTCGCTTGTTATATCTGATGAGTAGATGCTTGAGAAATAGAGGCCAATTTGATGCGTAATCTGATCCTCTTCGTAGTATGCTGTGCCGTCTTCACCTTCTATTACTGTCAAGCGGTTGTGAGCACGTCGACCTTTAGCTATCGCATGGAAGTAGCCGGAGTTTTTGTCCCCTAAGGATAGCCATACAATCCTACTTCTTTGTCGCCAAAATTCCTCTTCATCTTTATACGTGATCCTTAGCTTCAAGTTGAGAGCTGTAATAAGGGTTTCATCACCTTGTGGATCAGTCATTGCCACTTCCAGACATTGTTTTAGTCTATTGATCTCCTCCTTGCTGTTAACATGCTGTTCTCGAGTCCAAGTTGAGATGGCTCTTCTACACATAGCGAGGCAGGTATTCACGAGAGCTTCGGTATTACCGTTCCAGACCTCAGTTATAAGTTTCTTCACGTCTGCATTGCCCTGAAATTGACGGTCATAGCGGAAGAGGCGTCCTTTATGGCGTTTTGCTGAGTCAAAGACTGTAATCAACGGTCTATGGTCCGAGCTTTCGAAGTTAAGGTATTGACATCTTCCTGTTGGGAATCTATCAGACAAAGCCGGATTAACAACAGTTTTGTCTAGCCTGCAATAGACCATGTGACTGTGTTGTTTGCCTCTCCAAGATAAGCTGTTACCAGAGTGCTTGAGGTCAAATAAATCGCAGCGAGCAAGCATATCTCGGAAGGCTCCAAAAGTTCCTTCTGCTCTTTCCGGACCTCCTGATTTTTCACTGTTATCCACGATTTCATTGAAGTCACCAGTTAATAACCATGCTTCATTTCTATGCAGTGAAAGATCGATCAGAGAATCCCAAATAACTCTTCTATTAGGCACTTCCGGTTCCTCATATACAAAGGTTGCAAAAACAGTAGCTCCCTTATGGGTAATCATGGTATCTATTACATTCTTGGAGGAAGATAGAATCTGGAGATTTATATCTTATTTCCAAAAGAGGGCGAGTCCTCCGCTGCTAGGCCTCTCCGGGGGAACTAGGAAATGATGATCCGCGTCCATAAAATCAAGTTCTTTAAGCACGTAGGAATCTGGATTATTGGTCTCCATGAGGAAGATTACATCTAGGGAAGCTTGTCGTCAGAGCTCCCTAATATGTTGGACTGTCATGGGGTTCCCCAACCCACGACAGTTCCAACTCAATATTGCTAAGGAAGAACGGGAGTTTGCCGAGGAAAATCCGTAGTATTCCTCGAGCTTGCTGGGATTAGCACTATCGGCGGTGTTGTAGCCGACGCAGATGATGCAGCTTGCTGAGTAGTCTGTCTTGTGCCAGCACGCGATGATGTCCCTGGAGAAGCATGGAGACGAGCTATGTTTCTCTTTTTTGTCCCATACCGGAATACGTTTTCGGGCTAGCTCTGACAGTGGTTCTTCTCCCTTTAGCCGTTAGGGGGTGTCTCCGCTTTCTTGTTGGCAAAGTTGAGGTTTCAGTTTGCAAGTTCTCCTGATTGCTATGGATGGGAAGCTCTGATACTTGTAATGTCTCTGTTCTCGCCAGAGCAGCTGTAGCTGAAGATTGTAAGATACAAGTAGCTGCTTCTTCCACATCTCCATTCATCTCGCTCTGAAGTACACGTTGCTTTCTTGCTGCACTTTCCATAGGATCAGGGCAGCATATATATTGAAGAGTAGCTTCTCTAAGCTCTTCCATCACCTCTTCTCTGGAGGGTAATTCAATAGCTGGTGGGAAGTCTCCAGATTCCAAGTTTCGTCCAACCGAGCGTCTAGGAGGTTGGAAAGGAGAACTAGGAGGCGTAACTTCATGGGCTACCACCGGTGATTTGGCTCTCCATTGTAAGACTGGGGAGTTATCCTTACGTTCTGCGATGTTTCCCTCTCCATGTATGTCAGTATGGTTGGCAGTTCTACGCCTCGTATAAGGTGGTGATGCATATTCGTTGATTCTGTGATCCATCTGAGTTCGAGCCTTTTGAGGGTTGTTCTGCTGTAAAGAACTTGGTGTAATCTTGTTTCGCGGTCCTGGCGGATGGAGTGCCGCAGAGGAGACTCTGTTCCCAAAAGGTCGTCTGTGTCGATCCAAACGTTGCTGGTATGGCTTGTTGTAGCCAGTAGACTGGCCTCTTGATTCCCAGACTATTTGGTGAGGCGGTGTGGGAGATCTCTGAATCTTTCTTTGCACTGGAGCGGTGTCCTCTATTGGGCTGGGATATGTTGTAACTCTTTCTGGGCACTGTGACTGTAGATGGGAGAGGCGGTAGCAGTTAAAGCAGTGATTACCCAAGTTTTCATAAACCAGTGCTATAATGCTCTCTTTTCCGGACTCGTAGTCCATTGCAGCCTCCATTATCACTGGTTTCAGATCATCAATTACTACCCTGATCCGAGCTGTAGTTTTCGTCACTTCATAAGTTTCAAGCTCCCCTAGTTCTAGGCCTATGTTGCGTACCACCTATTCGTGCCAGTAGTGGAGCGGGATTCCTCTTAAGGAGATCCAGAACGGAATCTGCGATGGGAAGCTTTGAGAGATAATTGGCTTCCACCGTTGAACTATAATCATCCAGCGCCCAAATTGATAAGGTCTATTGTTGAGGGCGTCTCGACGGTCTTCCTCCTTCTTGAAGCGGAATTGGAAGCAGCCATTACCTTGATCTGAACCTGAGGCGTGTTCCACCAAGTTCCATTTCTTCGCTAGGTAGGAGAGAACGGCTCTCATCTTTTGTTCTTTTGGATTCGTCAACCGACCCACAAGCGTAAGCATGTTTTCCTTAATCAGGTCGGTAGGATCGAACTCCGGTGCTCCCATCCTGAGACGCGGAGGTCCAGTAGAGTTGTGGGCAATAGCTTTGCCTTTCTCTTCAGATGTGAGATTCCTTCTACTTAACAAGTCATTCTAAATATATGATATCTTCTTCAAGTTACTGTGAAATTCTTTTCACGTTCCATCTGAAATTCAGAGATAAAATTCAGTTAAGTGGGATAGAATTGTAGTTACCACTATTGTTAAACTATTGTCGGTTTTATTTCTAAATAAAATTGTATTAAGCGACATATATACATATATAAATAAATATTATCCTTCCTAAAACACTTCACCTATTCAATATGTGTGTGTCGTCAACGTTTGATTTGTTCTAGTCTTATCCCTCCTCCTCTCCTTTAATTTCTTCCTAAGAAAGGATGACACGGGTGTTACACTTTCTCTCTTTGATAATGACACATGGGTTTATTGAGGAAGGAGATGCTTACACTATGTATATAGTCAGTGCCGTTCAAATAATTTTTATATGGTAGCTTCTGCTAGATTTAATTTATTTGATGCAGTGAGTAAAAATTATATATTTATCTGGTGGTTTTATTCATACATAATTTTACCTCATGGAAGTTAAGAAATGTACATCGATGAGCCTATATATGAATATTCCTTGAAAGCAAATGTTTGTTAATGATATTGATCATATTATGCTTATGAAGAGCTGAAAATTGTTTTTCTTGTATCAAGACTCTGGATGCTTCCAAAATTCATGTGTTTGGTATGTGAGCAGCAATTATATGAACTATTAGGGGCAGGGGTGGACAGGGGCGAATGTATGTGTAATGGTATGGGTCACCTGCCCCCTACTGTTTTATACTTTTTCTTGAATAACCTAGAAAGATTTGATGAAATTATTTGTAGTTTAGTGAAAAAACATAAAGAGTGCCTCCGATTCAAAATTGTTTTTGTTATTTTAAGTAGTGTGCCCCCAATTAAAAACGTTTCTAGATCCGCCACTGGGGTGGACCAACCTTGAGAAAGAGTGCCACGTGCCACATACTGATAATATAATTTTCATGTGAAATGATAGATAAAAATATGTAGCTCTTTTGGTCTGACATCCAAGTTCGAACACATTATCTTTCTACTCTTCGATACATTTTTTTGTCATAATCTTCGATACATTTTTAATTACTTTTTAATAAAATACTAGATTGTGATCCGCGCGTCCGCGCGGATGTTTGTTTTTCGATAATTACATAAAGATTTCAAAACACAACAATTTAATGGTTTCATTTGGATTGGATCGGTTCGGATAATGTCGGGTTTAGATCAGGTTTCTATTTTTATAAAATCTGAAATGGAACCGAATTATAAATAGTTTGGGTTTGGTTTAAGTTTAAAACCAAAATATAGTTTGGATATAGGAACTATTTAGATATTTGTGAACATTGATTTGGTTTTAGTTTTTATTTTTTTATTTGTGTTTCAGTTTGGTTCTCGGTTCTCGACTTATCAAATTTCATTTAAACAATATATCTTGTATTTGATAAATAGCTGAGTTAAACTTATTTTCAGGATATATTTTTTAAATTCCAGATATTAAGATTGTTATCATATTAAAATTGTTGCAAATACCAACTTAATAATTATATAGTATTTGAGTATTTTGATGTATAACTATGAATTTTTATTAGATATTTTTGATAAAATATAAATCAATATATTACTATGTAAAACATATTTTTTATTTGAAATATTTAGTAAATAATAAGGACTGGAAATATATTCTTAAAATTTCTACATATTTGTCAATTTTAATAATCTCTCTTAAAATCTATTCAAAATTTAATTTTAATGATCTCAATCTAGATCTGCTCCCATTTATTTTCAAAATATTAGATTCACTCCTATTTTTTTTAATATAAACTTTTGGTTTATTTATGTATACTTATGGTTATATATATATATAAAATATATTTCTTTATAGTGTATGCAATACTCTATAATAATTATATTATTGATTTATATAGTAAGGATAATGTTCATAATGGAGCATTGACTATTTTGAAATTTTTCCAAAATGTATATATTAAAATATAGTAGTATCTAAAATTATTTTAATATAGTCATATGTAAAAAAAATGTACCTATGTATTTAAGATATTTCGTCAAATGCAAAAACCTTACCGATACTCTTCAATACATAAAATAATAAATCTAAACTAATACTCTTCAGTATCATAAATCCATATGTAAGATATTTTCTAATTGCTTGTTCAGTATTTTAATGACATACTTTAAATGAATATGCTAGAATAAAAGGATTTAAATTCGTTCAGTAATATTTTGTTGGGACTAATTTAGATAATATTTTATATGACCCACATTTGTTAGTCAAATTGTAAATGACTAAAGATACCGTAATGAAATCATAAATATCTAACAAAACTCCTTATGATATGAACGTACTGTATTTCGATTTTAAAATAATTAAAATGATTTTATAATTAATATAGGAGTGGCTGACCAATATTTAACTAAGGAACTTTTGTTTTTATTTATGCAGACCCAATTAAACTGAAGCATTATTGTTATCAAATGACGTGATTTTAGGTCCGCTCAGTTCTGTTATTGAAGTTTAAGTACATGTAAATTTATTAGGCAGGGTTATCAAAGTTATAAAAGGAAAGTGTTTAAAGTTTAAACTCAATGACATTCCATAGTAAATATTAGAAAAAATTAAGGGCTAAGTATTAATTGTACTTCATTTTTAATAGATTAGATTTTTCTTTTTCCCTTGTTGGTGTTACTTAAGAATTTTTTTTTCTCAATTTTCTACGTACTTTCATGTTAGTATTTCATAAAATATATTATTTTTCCTTCTCCTATTTATGTAGAACTATTTTTTATTTCTTTATTATATTTTTCTTTTCTTTTCTAGTACTAATTTTTCTATAAAAACTATAGTTTATTCTAATTTCATTCTAATAATTACTCTGCTACTTTGAATTTTTTAATACTTAGATTAATAAAACTAAAAGAATAAAGGTTTTAACTATTATATGCAGTATATAATTTATAACATTACTTAAAATGAAAATTTAAAATTGTGAAAAATTAACTATCAAAAATATAAAAAAATATTATTTTTATATGGTTCATTTAAAAAATAAGATGTGAAATTCAGGTGTCTAATGTAAATTTTTGTAACAAAAATGTCGAATTCCATTAATTATTTAATATTTTAATTTTATATATTTATTTATTGTGCCACACATTAGAAAATTTTTTAGATCAGCCCCTAATTAAGGGGGGTTATTGAAACTAAAGTTTGAGTGGAGTTTTAGAATTTTACAAGTTAAATTTTTTTAAAAAATTGAGTAGATTTGATGAATTGGTACCAAATATTTTGTATAAATTATCACTGATTGTTATTGATTATCATGAATTTTCATATATAATTTTTTTTCTCCAAAAACTTTTCCTTCTAGAATAATATATACATGTTTTATAAAAAATCCTGAAATATAATTATTTGATATTAAAATAATTTTTTTGCTTTTTAATAATGAGTCTTAACATTTTGTCTTGTATGCTTGGTTTTTTGTTTAAGTTTTCTATGATCTTTGTTTATATTCTTATTTAATAGAAAACTATGAATTTTTTCATAATGTTGTTTCTAATGATTTTGTTATAATTTTTTTTTTGTTATCGTTCACTAAACAATAAAAATGTAATACAAACCTTTTGTGTTTGTGTGTATGTGTGTTTTTTGTTTCATAGATTTTAAGGATCTTATGAGTATATATGGTATTTCCAAAGTTGAGTATCTTATATATTAAAACATAAGTCACAACCTTGATTCATGTGTGATTTCAAAAAAAAAAAAAAATTTAATGGACCTATTTCCAGAAAATCATGTTACATTTAATATATAATCTTATCATTTATATTTTGGGCCCACCAGAAATTTTTATTGGGCTATCAATAATCTTATATATTAAAACAGAAGTCACAACTTTGATTCATGTGTGATCTAAAAAAAAAACAGGATCTAATGGACCTATTTCTAGAGAGTCATATTACGTTTAATATCTAATCTTATCATTTAAATTTTAGGCCTACCAGAAATTTTTATTGGGCTATCAATAATTGGATTTAAACAATAGATGATCTATTGGATTTATAGATATTATAAATTAAATAGATAGTATAATTTAATGTTGTAATACTATACCTCTATATGCTAAATATTTAAATATTTGTCGATGTTAACTTTTAAAATTATAAAGATTTTTTTTAAATAACAAAAATCATATTATCTAACAATGATTAATCTTTACTACCTTAAACCAATGAAAACAAATTTTAAACTATATAGTTTATTTTAAAAATTAAACAAAAACTAAATGTTTAATTATTTACTCGATAATATAAATCTATGAAGCAAAAAGTTTAATTTTTTAAAAACTTTATAAATCTGTGAAATATTACAATATATTTAAATATGACAATAAAACAATATTTTACTAATCTTTATATATATAGTTACGATTTTAATAATGAAATAATAATCCGAAAATATATATATAGAAGAAGATACAAATACATGTGAAAGTTTGAAACAATCTATTCAATGGAAAAAAATATACAGTAAACTTATTATGTTTTAAAAATTGATAGACATATATATATTATAATATATACCAATTTAGAATTGAAAACAAAATATTTATATAAAAATAAATAAAAACAAAAATCTGCGCGGTTGCGCGGGTCGAGATCTAGTTATAAGTAAAACTAAAGAAAATCTATGTCTCAATAACAAGAGATTTTAATAGAATTACAAAATCAATGGAAGCTAATTTTTTTGAATAACAAGAGATTTTACATATTATTTAGAAATCCATAAACCAATAACAAATTATTCGAATAATATTTTTAAAATCCTTAAACCTATAACAATTTTCTAAATCAATTAAAATTCAACCACCAATAACCTCCCCTAAATGTCTTTCGAGATTTCAGAAAACTTTACGGTCAAAATATTCAAACAACAAAAACTTTACGGTCAAAATATTCAAACAACATTATCATGTCTAAGTTGCATTTATGACTCCATCAAAAAAAAATGTTTACATCATGTAAAAATTTATGGATCATCATTGTTTTCTACCAAAATATCATATTTTTGTCAAAATAGGACTGATTTTGATGAAACAGTAGAAACTATATCTTCACAAGATATGCCATAAGATCTAAAATTCCGCAGCGATTTTAAATGTTGAATTCTACATTAAATAAAGGAGTTTGTCTAGTTGCAAGAAGAGGAGTTCATTGATAGATATGGTCACCAATGGAAAAAAACATTTAAAATGTCGTATTAGAAATTTGTTTTGATATGATATAACTTTGACGTCATGCATACTTTGAAGAATATGTTTAACAATTTATTCAACACAATTTTAGATGACTTAGTCAAAAAATAATCTGGAAGCTAGAAAAGATTTTTGAGAGCTTAGTGTTCGTCATCATCTTTTGCATGATGATAAATGACAAGTAAAAAGTAACATGTTTCACTTTATACATATATGATACATATGAGTGTTTTAAAAACATGAAATTTACCAACGGTTATATATGCTTTTAGTATTTCTATGTGTGCTGATGCTAATAATAAATAGTTATCAAGCTTAAAAAGTCATGACTATAATGTGATAATGGGGGCTTAGTTGCCAATTAAAACCCATAACTTTCTGCCACATGCAGTAACATCTACCATTGTTTATGCCATTTTTTCTGAAATATATATTCAAAATTTTGTATTTTTAATGATCTTGCAAATTTTTTTGTTATTATAAATAGTGCCAAATTACAAATCTTCCATTATTTCATGGTGATTATATATATAGTATATATTTTATCTCATAAAACAAAGTGGATCAGTCTTCTTTTGCGGGTATGGGAGGGAGACCCTCCGAGGCCTCCATAGCATCGGGTTACCAAGTATGTGACCCTATATGTGCATATTTTCCGACGGCACCTATATATAAGAATAAACTACAAATAATATTTATGACATTAAATCTCATATTGCAAGAAATCCTAGAATTTTTAGGGGTACTAATAGCATGCAGAAGTAAAAACGGTTGATACGTCTTTGTTTGAAACAGAGTAAAACGACCTGAAATATTAGGAACTAATCCAAAATCACCTACTTGATTGACAAATATAGTTTTTGTAGCTGTTTTATCTGCATGACGTTGTGTTAACCAAAATAAATTAACAAATTTAAAGCAGGACTTAGTCCCTCCTATCCTATGAATAATCGAAAATAAATTTTTCAAGTCACTAACAGCATGTTTATTGCAGGTTTTTTAGGTTGAGTCTTTTAGCGTAATATAAGATACAGTCTTTTATTAGATTTGAACTTTCCAATTCTACAATGTTATTTAGTTTCTTTTGGACCTCCAATTTATATTTTATTAGACATTAATTCTTGGACTAGAATTTACTTCCCAACATATATATATATATATATATATATATATCTTATTCAAAACATAGAGATGTAAATACAAATCTAAAAGATTATATTGGATAATATAATTTAGGGGTTTTTGTAAATATGACTCAGAAATTGAAGTCAACACAAAACTAACCCATGTTTTTTTTTTTGAAACTTTGACTTTCTTCTTTCATCTCTAAAATTAAGATTATCCACGAAAATGCCATCACTTTTTTTTTCTCTTCGAAAATGCATATTTTACTCTATCATCCTCAAGTATTCTCAATATTGCCATTGCCATCAATACACCAACCACCATGAACAACCAATTTCTCAATTCTTATGAGCTAAAACAACACCTATTTCATTTTTTCTCCATATTCATCCAAAAAAACCCAAGATTTTGATTCTAAAATTTTTATTGTTCATAGAGCCATTGAAGCTTACAATTCGTGGTGGGTCAGTTTTGTTTGAGATTATGGGTGCTTGGAGAAGACTTATGTGTGCTAAACAAGTTATCTCACTGTTTGAAACTATGAAATCGTTTTTTTTCCAGATCTGTTAGTCCAAACGACTTACATGGAAGTCTTATGGTCAATGCAGGGGTTAGTTTTGCAATTGACTTTTAAATGTGTTTTTATAGACGACTTACATGGAAGTCGTCCATCTTTTTTGTTAATTTTTTTTTTGAGTAAACAGGTTAGTTTTGCATTTGACCGGATTGTGCCAGAAATTTGACTAAACACGTAAGTCGTCCAGTAGAAAATTAAAAAAATCAATATTTTGTTATACCTAGACAACTTACATGGAAGTCGTCTCAGATTAGTTTTGCAACTGAAAAATAAAACAAAAAAATTATTTTTTTCTAGACGACTTACACAGAAGTCGTCCGTCCGAACGACTTATATTGAAGTCGTCAATGATTTTATTCTGAGATTCTGGTCAAACCTTGCTTATCTTAGACGACTTCCATGTAAGTTGTCGGACGGACGACTTCCATGTAAGTCGTCTAGAAAAAAAATAATTTTTTTTTGTTTAATTTTTCAATTGCAAAACTAACCTGAGACGACTTACATGGAAGTC
>NC_027749.1:16546389-16556093 GCF_000695525.1 Brassica oleracea var. oleracea | reverse complement strand
AAAAGTCAAATTTCTGACACAATCCGGTCAAATGCAAAACTAACCTGTTTTCCCCAGACGACTTACATGTAAGTCGTCTCGAGTTTTTTTTTTAACAAACAAATATAGACGACTTCCATGTAAGTCGTCTATGTTAAAAATCAATTGCAAAACTAACCTAAATGGATGACTTCCTAGAAGTCTGCCAGACGACCTCCGTGGAAGTCGTATGCTTCAATGTTTAATAAACTTTCATTTTCTCTAAAACTATAAAAAAAATTTAACATTTTCTTGTTAATTCATGTCTATTAATCAATATTTTAGCTACTGAATGAAATTTATAACTTAATTCGTGATACTTTTGAGGTTACCAACATTCATGTTTATTAAAGTTTCTAGCTGATCCGTGGAAGTCTTCTACGTTAGTTTTTGAATAACTTGTATTTTTAAGAGTGTTAAGTAACTTCAAGATATGTAAAACTCATATTTTCAAAATATGTTTTCTGCCTTAGTTTTGCTAAATTTGATTAAGTTTTTCAACACAAACTTATAAAAATTGTGATATGTTTTGACTAGTTACTATTGTTTGTTTCCATCTCTTAAGTATACCCCAATGATGATTATTGCTATGAGTGGGAAAAATACTTGTTTCTTAAAATGTTGTATCAATGACTTAAGTATCATTATTGTTATATGCATCAATGATATTTTTTGCTATGAGTGAGTAGAATGGTTAAAAGGATTCTTAATATGTTGTATCAATGACTTAAGTATCATTATTGTTATATGCATCAATGATATTTTTTGCTATGAGTGAGTAGAATGGTTAAAAGGATTCTTAATATGTTGTATCAATGACTTAAGTATCATTATTGTTATATGCATCAATGATATTTTTTGCTATGAGTGAGTAGAATGGTTAAAAGGATTCTTAATATGTTGTATCAATGACTTAAGTATCATTATTGTTATATGCATCAATGATGTTTTTTTGCTAGAGGACTTCCTAGAAGACTTTTAATGAAAGTGTTATATATTTGAACTTATGTAATGGTTTATCTTTTGTGAATTTGACTAAATTTTTTTGAGAATTTTTCTCCCTTAGTTGTAATAAATTTGATTAATTTTTCTGTCATTTTGTTTTGCTATTGAATTTGTATCAATAACTTCAATTATGTCAAGTAATTTTGGCAAGATAATATTGTGGAATATGAACATATTTACCCAAATTTTTTATTAATATCTCTTCAAATTTACAAAAAAAATCACAACTAAAAGAGTACACATGCAAATCAAAAACAAACCAGAAACAAAACTATTATAGTTCATTCCTCTACAAAGACAAGCTTGGACTCTACTTGATATTGAAGAAGACTCTGTCAGAAGACTTCCAGGAAGTCTTCCATAAGACTTCCGAGAAGTCTTCTAGCGCATTATATTTTAGAAGACTTCTCATAAATCTTCCAAAGTCTGCTCCAGATCTGAAAAACATGTCTATAAAAAAATGTTCAAATGACTTAAAAACATAGAAAAATGAGTGGAAGACTGTATAGATCTACTTTTATAGATCACACAAAGTATATATCCAAGTGGAATATGAGAACCATATGGTTAAAAACCTACAACAAAAAGATAGATTAGTGAGAAAGACATGATACAAAAATGAAAAATTCATATAAAGTTTGTTTTTTTCAAGTCAAAGAGATTAGAATGGGTTTGGAGAGTTTTAGTTTGGAAAAAAGGTAAGAACCTTATGCAACATGAAGTAACCAAATGAAGAAAAATCAGACATAAAAACTTACAAAAACGCTCAGATCTGTTATGAAAGGGAGACATGTGAGAAGGCTCCGTCAGAAGACTTCCAGGTAAGTCGTCTTGGAAGTCTTCTAGCGTATTATATTTTAGACGACTAACAGGTAAGTCGTCTCAGAAGTCTTCCAGATCTGAAAAACCTGCATATCCAAATTCAGATCTGAAAAATCTGCATATCCAAAAACGTTCAAATGACTAAAAAACAGAGAAAATAAGTGGACGATTAGATAGATCTACCTTTATAAAACACACAAAAAATACATATATAAAATTAATTGATCTACCTTTAAATGAATAAAAGATGAGAACCATGTGATGAAAAACCTGCAAAACAAGATAAATTAGTGAGAAAGAGATGAGACAAAAACAAGAAATTGATATATAGTTTGGTGTTTATAAGTTCAAAGAGATCGGAGAGTTTTAGAATGAAGAACATACCATTTTTTTTTTGCAGCCATTTGAGAGGAGGATAGAGAATGTGTAAATTTTTCTTTATATATGGAGACAAAAATTCCAATAAGGTTAAATATTTTCGATTCAGAAGACTTTCAAGACGACTTACTTGTAAGTCGCCCAGAAGACTTCAATATTTTTAGTGGGAAACTAAAATATTTTTAGCGGGAAACTAAAATATTTTTAGCGGAAGTTAAAAGACTTTCAGAGAAGTCTTCTAATCGTCAGACGACTTACATGTTAGTCGTCTAGACCCTAAACGTAACCCCTAAACTAAATCAACTAACTAAACACTTCATAAAATCAAATTAAACTAAAAAATGTTTACTATACACAAAAATAAACACA
Organism: Brassica oleracea var. oleracea; assembly: GCF_000695525.1. Classification (NCBI taxonomy): domain Eukaryota; kingdom Viridiplantae; phylum Streptophyta; class Magnoliopsida; order Brassicales; family Brassicaceae; genus Brassica; species Brassica oleracea. The sequence goes on along the minus strand of NC_027749.1, from coordinate 16,553,501 downwards.
TATAGGTAAAATTTTAATTTTTCAAAAAAACCATTTAAGTTTTCCAAAATCTAACCCTAAGAATACATACAATATTATAACATATGTTGTCAAACCCTAATTCAAAGAATATCATGATTAACTACTTTCACTCATCTATGCTGAAAACTATTCAATTTTATTATATCTTAATTTATATTACTTCAAACTGTTTATTATTACATGATTTTAATTTTTCTTTTGTCAAAATATTTTTTAAATTTTTTGTAAATTTTTTTTAAGATCAACTACAACAGAAGACTTTCCTGGACTTACAGCATCTCAGAAGACTCATACGGCATTCTGGAACTATATTCGTAAAAATGAGTTATGTTTTTTTGTTTGGTCACAATGGACTGACAGTAATTTCACAAGGCTTTTAGGTTAGTTTTGCATTTGATTCAAGTTTGTGTATAGTTTTGTATTTAAAATCAAGTTTTGAGTCGTATTTGGCATATCCCCTATAATTTATACAAAATATAATTTTACATTTACTGTGACATAATAATTGATATGGCACTTGACTCGTTAATTAGATGTTTCATGTGTTGTGTGAGTTGACCTATCATCCAACTCATCATTATTAATGGTTTGACTTGTTCAATGTATGTATTGACCATGATTTTGAAATTTGGGTGTGTAAATAAAAAATTAAATATGCTAATATATGTATATGCACGGTCAATGAATTCGATATTAATCGTTGCATTTGGTTCTGGCATTAGGATAATTTATCCAGAAACAGAAGCACCAGTTCAATAGAGTAATGGAAATGATAGCGAGTATCAGAATCCACGAGATCCTTCATTAGTATCTTGATTGAACCATTCATGCAAGAATCTGCTGCAATCACTGTTTCCGTGATAAAGATTTATAACGACATCACCTCCAGATTCAGATAAATGTGAATACCTATCTCTCATACATTAAAAACAACACATTGTCTCTTTATATTCACTACAAATGACTAGAGTTATTATTTCATCTTAACCGATGGCAAATTGCATCATAACTCCCATTTTCACAAAGGAATCTGATACTCACAAAGTTAATGACTGTAAATATGAATGATTAAGGGTAACTCCAACCATGACTCTAATTTGGTATAATATTTTTAGTTTAACAACACTTGTGACCAGTTACATATCTAGAATTATTTTTTAAGAGAAATACTAGATCTGTAGCGCGGATATAGTTTTTGTTTTGTTTTTTCGGTATAATTTTTTTGTAAATAGCTAAAAATGAATATCACCCCGTTCGTGGTTGAACAAAAAAAAAAGAATATCACATGTTCCTCATCCATAAAATCAGTTAAATGTAAAATTAAATGAAATAGGTATTTGTTTTGCTCGTACGAAGCAACAAACATATCAATATACGATTTAGTTATCAATATTGTTTAGTATATGAATTATTAGATTTTTAAAATAATTTAAACGGTTTTTTTGAACAAAAACTAAAATTTGAAAATACCTGAATGGGGCTAAAATATTTAACTCCAAAAACTCAAAATCCGAATTAGACCCTAACGAAATCCGAATTAGTACTCGAACGACCACCCCCTAATTTCTATATAAGATATTGTACAGGTTTAGACACATTTAACCGGAACCAAAGAACCAAAACCAAATGTGAACATAATTCATAAATAATCAAGTGAATCATATATCTTTGGAACCAAAAAATTGAAATTGAAATTGAACCGGAACCAAACTGCTAACCAAATAGGTATCCAAATTTTTAAAATAATTTTTTTTAAAAGTTTTTATCACAAATATAACATACAAAAATTAAAATGACCAAAATAAATTTTATTAAAGAGGTAAAAGACATTTATAATCTATGATTAACTATTATAGACTTGTAGTTTAGATTTGGGGATGGAAATTAATTTGGAGGGGGGCAGGTGGAGTTTAGAATTTCTTATATATATAGTTTTAAGCTTAAAATTTTAAAATAACAATTTTCAAAATATTTTCAAAAAGGAGTTTTGTGATTTCAAAACAAAACTGAATTTTTATTTTTTCTTAAACACCAAACTTATATTAAAAGGCTCAATGAGCATGATAGTTTACAATGAAGCAGGAGATACAAAATTGAATATAAATTTGAAAAAGAAATTTTGAATTGAATAAAGGTTTTTTGGAAAAAAATATATTTTAATTTAAATATTTATTTATATTTATACATCTATAGAGTAAGGATATACTTGTCATTTACTTTTTTAATAAAACATGTTTGGTCATTTTTTCCTTGTGTATTCTTTTGGTCAAAAGAATCTTGTTATTTGTCTTTTAAAAGATTTATCATATATTAAATTGGATACAATTCAAAATTTTGAATTAATTGAAAGTATTTTATACAGTTTAAGCTAATTATTTTTAAAATTGTACTAATTGCTTAAAAGAAATTACAGTTTAGTCTGGGGCATGTGATTCCGTTTATCGTCAAGTGCATCTACCTTGTGACCGAAGTGGGAACCTCTCCTTATTCGTAATGTTGCCATCATCTTAAAGTCATTCTAACTAGTATTTTGGTTCTTCCCTATCCATATCTTCTTAACTTCTACTTTGTATCTTTGTGATTCTAGAAACCTGATCGGCATCTTCCGAATGTTTCACTTTCATTATTTCAACAATACAAAAATAGACTGTAATATAAAATTAATAAATTATGTATTAAAATTTAAAAACAACACTTATTTTGAAAATTTTACTCTGTAGCAACAACTAAAATGAAACAGAAAAAGTATTATTTTCGGTCAACTATTTCTAAATGTTTCATTAGTACGACTACCCCTTCGTAACTCTAAAGATCCGGATTCACCCCTTCAATCAATTTGGGATGCCCTCGATCTAGTGTTACTGTTAGTGAAATTGGAACTGATACATCCTGACTTCCAACTCGAACCATGGGTTGTGGTCATTACCAGCCTTCTTAAAAAAAAGCGGTACTGGATGGGGACAGGAGAAAAGTGAAACAAATATCCAAAAACGATAGAAAAGATAAATTTATCCGATTAATGCCACGTGGCAATTCCACGAGTAGACGATCGGATCGACGGTCGCAACACAGTAGTTAGTTAGTTGTATCCTTCCGCACTAGATCTTTACCCCCGTAACACACCATCCAGGGCTTTCTTCTTCTTCCCGATCCGCGACTCATCTTCTCGAAAAAGCCAGCGGAAGTAGCTTACGGCGATGGTGAAGGTGTTGACCTACTTTGGGATGACATTGGCTGCTTTCGCCTTCTGGCAATCCATGGACAAAGTCCACGTCTGGATCGCTCTTCACCAAGACGAGAAGGTTTCATTCTCTTCCTCACTCATCTCTTCGACTTGGAATTGAGGCTAAACTCTAGGCTATCGAATTTGATGTAATTATCTTCAGATTGATCGATTGTATGAGATGGATCAGATTAGACTTTGATAGTTGATCATGTTTTATGATCTGATGATGATGATTAGAACCTAAGCTTAAGTTGTGTTTGATTAATTTAATTCAATGTGAAAGCACATGTTGAGATGGTGAATCTGTGATTGTAGTTGATTAAGTGAAAACAGTTCACTGGTATAGAGATTGGTGTTTGCGCTTGATTAAGAGCTAAGCTCTCACGGGTTTTCACTTGTTGAAGTAGTGATAAGATAATAAAAGAAGGTGTTTATATGCAGCAAGAAAGGATGGAGAAGGAGGCCGAGGTCAAGCGGGTTAGAGCTGAGCTGCTGCGGAAAGCTAGAGAGGAGGATCCTCTTGCCTGATCATCATCTTCAGTTGTAATTTGGATTTCCTACCAAATATGAGTTCTTTTTTTTTTCCATTGTTATGGACCCAAAATGGAGTTTGCATAAAACGACAATACATTAAATGCTTTTGAATGTGGGATGATGATAATCATGAATAAGTAGCTTTCTCTTTGTTGCTGCTCTCTTCAACTATCGAAATACTAGTGCAGGTGTCAGCGTCTTGCTCTGTCTTTGTCTTCCTCAACCTTGTAAATCATGGATTTTGTGTTCATGCACACGTTTAAGCAAGTTTCAAATGTCAGTTACAGTTTCTGACTCGTGTTGTGATGGAACCCAGACTTAAGAAACAAGTTACGTCAATTTTAATTACCAACCCATCATGTTGGCTATCAAAGTAGAAATATAACCTGTCAAGTTTCAAATGGTATTAAGAAGTTAAAAGGGAGGAGTTTTCTCCAATTTTATATTGGTTTTTCAGACTTGATATTTTTGTAATCTTTTTTTCTGATCGTTCGTTCCATCCTGTTTACCATTGCATGTATTAATGGCATTGGCCAGGAGATAAATGGCGATTTTGATATTATAGCAACACTAAGCAAACTGGCCCGAACAAGGGACAGTCGTTGAAGAAAACAATGAAAACTCATCCTAACTTCCAGAACCAGTAAATTCATAGTATTTGTGCCATTGATCCGTATCCGACTAAGTTAGGGCATCACGACCTCAAAACCTGCACAATGATAGAGCATCGTCATACCAAGTGAAACATTAGTCACGACTTTCCAATGGTATAAAGTTAAGAGAAATTACTTAAAATGGCTCTAATTAATCATAAAATGATTATATTAACTCATATAATTTTGAAATTACTAGACTAACTTTTGAAACATTCAAATTGACTATTTTGCCATTACTAGTAATTAAACCCTAATTAAAAAAAGAAATACATTTTAATATTAAAAAAAGTCGAACACCAGGACTAGGAAACGGTCTTCTCGTCGTCTAGCCACCTCCATCTCCGACAGTCCCTTTTCCGTCACAACCAGCTTCGTCTCCGTCACCTCTACCGTACTCAACTTTCTCTCCAGCATATTCCACGATAACTCACCTTCGTCTATGTGTTTCTCAACAAACACGAAATCGATTTCACCTCAGTCACATCCGGATTCAATTGCAAGCTACTCTAATGTGCGAGTCTTTAATCTGTGCTATTCGAGTTTTTGTTATCATAGATTAATCGATTGCATGTTGAAATTTTGGAACCTTAATTCCCAATTTCACATAACCTAAACACGGGTTTGTGGTTTCCTTGGTTGTACTTTGTGTTTACAGTCTCTTTGTTTGCCTCTTATGTAGCCTTTGATGTGTAGCAGGCGTGGGAAGAACCCTCTTTGTTTGGTTTTGGCTCCGACAAGAGAGCTTGCGCGTCAGGTTGAGAAGGAGTTCAGGGAATTTGCTTCAAGCTGGGACACTATATGTCTTTACGGAGGTATACCGATGGGACAGTAAGTGTGGGAGTTCAACTATGGTGTTGATGTTGGGGTTGGTGACTTGAGTTTGAGTAGGGTCTAGTTATAAGCTATATATAAATCTGTAGCTCTCTGCCTCATAAATAAACATGTTTTATTTTGAAGTTGTTGTCATCACTAATTTATTTTCTACACTGGTAGAAGAATTGTTCCTTTCTATTTGTATTTGGCCACTTCCATAAACTTAGAACGATTCTTTCGTCCACCAGAAAGACAAGAGTATGAACCAAATCGACTCTTGGGATTTGACTTAATTTGGTTATGTTCTCAACTTATCTCAATGGTGAGCCAGAAGAACGGTATGAACCACTAAGGTTGTCAATTCTCGCATCGAACAAGTCGTGAAGATCATACGTCCCAGTGATTAAACCAAATGAAAAAGACAACTTGATAAGGAAGAAAAGATGGATGAAAGAGATGATGACAGTTATGGGACATTTACCTAATTCTGATCTTAATTATCCTAAAAATAAATTAGATTTGAAATTAATGTAGACTGGGTCGAAGCTGAACATTAAATTAAGTTTGGTTTACATAAACCCGGATTTTTGTCAATAAATCTGTCACAACAGAAATAAAAAAGTTTGACACCACATAAACAAAAAGTTTACTAACAATTTTAAGTCGGATATATAACTTTGCCGTAAGAAATTGAGTCGAACATAGCCGACCACAAAAATCTACCATTTATAACAAGTCTGCCACCTCATTCGACATACATATTTTTAATAATCTGTTTTCTATTTAAATCGGAAAATTAACTCTGTCGTGGAAACAAATCTGACATTTCCAAAAAAGTTTGTCATCACTTTAACGATAAATATTTTTTTCCTATACAGATTTTATAAACAGATTTATTATTCGACAGATTTATTTTCAAAAAAATAAATCTGCCGTCGATCAAATGTTAAGGATACTTTGGTAATGTTTTTTTTGTTATAACTATGGGCAAGGACAATTTCGACCAAAAAATATTCAAATAATTTTCAAAAAAATGAATCATGCTAGTAATAACACAACTAATTTGTGTCATTCTAGTAACTTCCCGTAAGTTAATATACAAAGATTTATGATTTTCAGACTATAAAATATAATAAATTTATTTTTTATAACCGCGGAAATCCAAACGATATATATGCCCAAATACTAATCCCACGAGGCATTGTATCCGATACGCAACTAATTCATCTAAATGGCACGGTTAAGTGACCAAGGTGAATTGAACCTAGAGAGAAAGTTCTAGCTGAACCCTTTTACGACTTGGTTAATAAATTTGTTTACGGCTTCCTAAATCTCATGATCGATCTATCTCATAAACATTGAGAGACACTCAAAATCTCCTTTTAACATTAAAAACTATAAATGTGTTATAAGAGAAAACCACCATATTACCTCCAACATACATACCTAAAGAAAAATCAAAAATAACCCTAACTTTTATTTAAACTGTTATGAAATAACTTATAATTTATAGTATCGAGAAATTTAAATAAGAGTAGAATTTAATACCCGTAGGAAGCAAATAACACTAGTATAAAGGAGAGAATTTATTATAAGGAAGAAGAAGAAGATGTAATAGTTCTTTGATTATAAACTCTTGTTCTTGTTTTTGGTGTACAAAAGAGTGAGATGAGTGATGGTATTTATAGTGAACAACAATACATAAAATAACAAAGATAGTGCTTAATTTGGTAAATGAGTGGGTGATCATAGTGTTTGATGAGTAGATGATCATAGTGCTTGAGTTGGTAAAGGAGTGGATGATCATAGTGCTTGAGTTTGGTAAAGAAGTGGATGATCATTTCAATGCTTAATTTATAACA
>NC_027749.1:16540415-16541368 GCF_000695525.1 Brassica oleracea var. oleracea | reverse complement strand
GATCGTGCTGATAACGTGTTATGAAATAACTTATAATTTATAGTATCGAGAAATTTAAATAAGAGTAGAATTTAATATCCGTAGGAAGCAAATAACACTAGTATAAGGGAGAGAGTTTATTATAAGAAGGAAGAAGAAAATGTAATGATTCTTTGATGAATTACTCTTGTTCTTGTTTATGGTGTACAAAAGAGTGAGATGAGTGATGGTATTTATAGTGAACAACAATACATAAAATAACAAAGATAGTGCTTAATTTGGTAAATGAGTGGGTGATCATAGTGTTTGATGAGTAGATGATCATAGTGCTTGAGTTGGTAAAGGAGTGGATGATCATAGTGCTTGAGTTTGGTAAAAAAGTGGATTTGGTAAAAAAATGGATGATCATTTCAATGCTTAATTTATAACATAAACCACTTTAACCTTCAATTTGAATTGTTCATTTTAAATATCTTTTGTGTTGACCACGTTGTTTTTAGGTTAAAACAATGTTTAATCGATTTTGACGATTAACTTTTTGCGTAGCCAAAGTGGCATGGCCAACAAAAAGAGAGGTTCGAATGGATAATTTAAAAAAGTTAGAGGTTAAAACTATTTAAATGGAAAGTACGATGTTTGCTACGTATTAAATATCTAAGTTTTTAGCAGCTTTTTAAACCAGAAAGAAAATTTTAACAACCCGGTATTGTCAACCGGAGTTGGTTTGATTTTCTTTTTAATTAACTAGGACTGAACCAAACCATTTCCTAAACCAAGCATATATATGATCGGTTATATCCTCTTCCCTAGTAGAAAAACCCTAGCTGTGTACCTATGCAACCATCTCCATCATCATCTCCATCGTATAAAACCAGCGGTCTATGAGTTTACGTTGAACACAAGTTAAATCAAACAGTACCGCGCGGAGGCGCGAATCAAGTTTTAGTACGTTATTATTAGTTGCTGGTGAATAG
>NC_027749.1:16506195-16540372 GCF_000695525.1 Brassica oleracea var. oleracea | reverse complement strand
GGGGGGGGGGGGGGGAACAAGGATATTTGTCGACGAACAGATTGCGGGGGTACAAATTGTACTAGCGCAGCTTACACATATACATATATCCTTATGAGACAATGCGGTATGCAGAGAGTGGCTATGTATTATCAGCGGATTGGTTGTATGAATATGCGATAGACGCATTGGTTGTTTGTTGAGGTACGATAGGTACCATGTTTGTTTGTTTGATGCTTCTTGAGGCTTCTTTGGCGACCGTGAAGTCACCAGGTGAATTGCCGAGTAGATAGATCTGATCCGGACGCGGCTGTTGCTCCGTGGCGATACGGACTCGACCCGCTCCTACCCACCCCGGGGCACCATAGCATGTCGGGAAGAAATGTTACAGCTAGACTCCCATTGTGGAAGTTCTATTATTGAGCCATTAGTTTGCGTGTCTAGCATCACATACCTCATTGAGTGATTCCCCTTTTACTCGCCTTCTTTATTCTCTTGCAGGTGAGCATGACGAATATCAGGATAGTCTTGTATTGGGAAGATAATGTTTTTATCTTTTTTACACCACTTATAGTTGCAGGTTATTTTTGTTTATTGAATTTATAAGTATTTTCTTCCGTATTTATTTTATTAAATGTTTCAACATCTTACTCGATTTTATTATTTACTTTAGTTTGTTTTAATTCAACATTTCAATGCAAGTACTTATGTGCCCTTGAGCTCATATGTGAAGTTATGAACATGAAAGACATACAAAAATTGATCCATGATGTTAGCTAACATGCCAGACCCATTTTATCAAGTTAAAAGTCCAAGAAGAATCAAAATCAAGTGGTTTATTTATTGTCCAAGAAGAGTGATGAAAATTAGGTGCTTAATTGCATGGAAAGTTTCTCTTTCTTGCATGTAAGGAATGTTTGTTTCAAGAACACACACTATCTCTCTTCCATGCACTAGTTTTATCATTTCTCATGTAATAAATATATAGCTTTGTGAGCAAGTTTAGTTTTATTATAAATAAGTTGTAATCTCTACTGAAATAAAATATGCTTTGAGTAATATCCATTGATCTATTTGATCCGTCTTGGTGCGTCATATCCAAGGGATAAAACCGATTTGTCTTGGTGCGTCATATCCAGGGAATCAACCTCATTCTCGTCTAGATGCGTCATATCCTAGGGCATTGAGTTGGAATATCAGAGGCCTTATGCATCCTTCGTGTGACCATTCACTCCACAGCCCTTGTCTTTGAAGCTTTATGGTTTCATAGCAGAATGGCGTATCCCTTTTACCAACTTAGAGTGTCGACTCTTCGGGAGATTTTCATCATTTGGTATCCAAGAAACACTCTGAGTTTGTTTTTCTTTCTTCGGAGAGCAAGATTTAAGGACAAATCTTTTTGAAGAGGAGGAGTATGATGTGATCTTGGGCTCTTATGTGAAGTTATGGACATGGAAGACATTCAGAAATTGACCCATGATGTTAGCTAACATGTCAGACCCATTTTTATCAAGTTAAAAGTCCAACAAATAATCAAAATCAAGTGGTTTCTTTGCTGTCCAAGAAGAGTGATGAAAATTAGGTGCTTAATTGCATAGAAAGTATATCTCTCTTGCATGCAAGGAATACTTGTTTCAAGAACACTCTCTCTCATCCATGCACTAGTTTTACCATTTTCCATGTAATAAATATATAGCTTTGTGAGCAAGTTTAGTTTTTATTATAAATAAGTTGTAATCTCTACCGAAATAAAATAAGGTTTGAGTATTATTTTTGGAACCTTTTGAGAGGGATTCTCATTTTCTTTCAATGGTGTGTAATATCCATTGATCTATTCGATCCGTCTTGGTGCGTCATATCCAAGGGATAAAACCGATTCGTCTTGGTGCGTCATATCCAGGGAATCAACCTCATTGCCGTCGAGGTGCGTCATATCCTAGGGCATTGAGTTGGAATATCAGAGGCCTTCTGCATCCTTCGTGTGACCATTCACTCCAAATCTCTTGTCTTTGAAGCTTTACGGTTTCATATCAGCAAGGCTTATCCCCTTTATCAACTTAGAGTGCCGACTCCTCGGGAGATTTTCATCAAGTACGTAGCTAACCATTCTCGAGAGAGGATGAGTCGGTGTTAAAATAATATTTTACTGTAAATAAAGTACACAATGTATTATTAACTAAAAATATTTTATGCTTTGACAGAATAAAATATGTTTATATACAACATTTAATATTCTATAACTATAAAATATGTTATATTCTTATTTTAATATATATATATATATATATATATATATGATAACTCGTTTACTTCTGTCTCAGATGTTTACTTAAATTTTAGTGATTTAAACTAAAATAAGAAACCCAACACATTTCACACTAGTTTAATTCCCTGTTCGGGAACGCGCTAGGCGCTAGTCGGGCGGTCGGGTTGGGCCTAGCGCCTAAAAAGAAAATCGGGGATTAATCGAAAATTATGCGGGGCGGAATTTTTAGATGGTTTACTATGTTATAAAACATGTTAATTTTAATTGTGTATAACATTAATATATTTTCATGTTTAAAATTGTATATAACACACAAATAGAATATATAAACTTAATATAGTGTAATTTTCATCAAAGTTATGAATATAAATGATATTTATAAAATTTTAGATCAAATAAACAAATAAAAATATTATTAAAAAAAAATAATAATAAAAATAAAAATAATAAAAAATAGATTAGGCGGCCGCCTAGGCGGCTAGGCGGTCATTTAGGTGGTCTAGGCGGAAAAAATCGGATATTTAAACCTATTTGGCATAAATCGGGGCGTAAGAGTGACGCGTAGCGCCTAGGCGGCTAGGCGGCCGATTTTTAGAACAGGAGTTTAATTTAATTTTAATACTTTTCTACTAGAAATGAGATAATATGTTAGTTAAATTCATCTTAGATATTTACTTTGCATATTTTATAAATATCACGCAAAACTGCAATTATGAAATCATCAACCACAATCTTATTCACCACAATCTTATCCACCAAAACTGTTATCTAAATTTAATAACTCAAGTGAAAATATAAACTTAATTATTAATATTCCAAAAAACTTAAAATACATTCAATATCAATTTAAATATTTTGTTTTAATGTTCTTTTCAATTTAGTTATATTGTAAAATCATTTAATTTGCGCTATCTCGCTATATAATTACTTAAATATGATCTTAAAAATTATAAAATAGCTTATATATCAAATTATTTAACTAATTTTCTTATTTGGTGTAATAATTTATGTATGCTCTTAATTTTCAATAATATTTTTGATAGTTAAGATATATGAGTGTTTTGCATGAAGGCAACCTTTGAAAATGTTATCAAGCAATTTGTAAAGATTCTCACCGACATATACTTTAATTAGTTTATAATTACTCATTTATTTTAATTTTTCTGCCTTCCCAAAACTTATATTTACTATTTTCATATAGTTAAAAATTTATCAAACACTTTCTATTTGATTGTATATACTTAATTTTTGATCTGCATTTTTTTTTGTTTTTATTGTGTTTTACTCTAATTTGATGGTTATTAACTATTATTTTTTAATTGAATTACATGATTTACCTTTTGCAATGGACATATTTAGTCCAACTAAGGCTAAACCTATGAAAAGTTGGTGACCGGAATTTTCTTACGATGATAAAAATCAGATAAAAAACACATCGTCATCACCATCTCCTCTAGTGATATCATCCCTTCTAACTTCTTATGATACCCAGAAGACAACATTTCCTCCCTTCGAATCATTAATAGAATCAGAAACACAACACTTCCTCGTCTAATGGATGTTGGTCCTAATTGACACAACCAAAGACTCCAATTATGTGGATGTTGGTCCTAGTGTTGGTCCAAATCGAAAGAAAATTGTGGCCGACTGAAGGGTTCACAAAACTTGGAAATGAGCATGAAAAAGTGGAAACCCTATATATCCAACAGAAAAGTGGTAACATCTTGCCAATGTTTCAACTCAATGATAAGTGAAGCAGAGAGATAAACGTGAAAACAAAAGCTAGTTGATTTGGTTTTGATGCGGTTTAATGAGGTTAGACGTTGGTTATGCCAACTTAAGTGCATGAAAGATGTGATTAAAATACTCTCAATTAATGTAGGAAATTGGGTGTTATGACCAATATAAAGAATATAATTTTCAAGGTTCATGGAATACAAGTAGGCGATATCTTTTACTTTTGGGAGAATGTGTGCTTAGTTGGACTTCACATGCAAATGGTAGTAACTATATGGCGGTCAAACACGATGCAACAGATGTTCATTGGCTACAAGTGTAGTATCATCATAACACTACAATGATAAAACATAAGACCTTCAAAATTTGATATATACAAGACATGATGGAATGGATAATAAGGGTCAATCTATTGATCACAAAATTGGAAGGGAAAACCGTGCGTTGGAAGCAAGTAATAGAAAAGAGAATCAATTTAAGTGATTAGAGACAAAGTTTATTCACTTTCTTTTTATTTGCTGCCGACACAGGTTTTCCCTTTCAAGTTTTTGATCAATTTCTTGACCAATGTTAACCATTGCACTTTTTCCCGTATATATAAAAAAAAATTCAAGGCCTTATTTTTCATCATTGTAGTGTCATGATGTTATTGCACTTGTAGCCAAATGATATTGTGGTGCATTGTGTTTAGCCGGCATATAGTCGATTCCAGCGAACATCTTCATGTGAAGCCAAAATTGGCACATCCCACCCTAAAACTAAAAGATATCACCAACTTGTATTCAAGGAACCTGGTTAATACTCTTCCTTGTATTGGTCATTAAAGTCAAATTCACACAATTAATGAGAGCGTTTGTAAGCACACTTCTCATGCACTTTAGCTGGCATAATCGACTTCTAGCCACATCAAACCTCATCAAACCCAAATCAGGTAGCTCTTGTTTTCATGTTTCTCTCTTTGGTTTTCTTATCCCCGAGTTGAAACAGAGCAAAATGTAACCACTATGATGTTGGGACTATAAATTTATGGGTTCTTCATGGTCATATTTGTCGGCCACATTTTCTTTTGATCGGACCAGTACTAGGACCAACATCAGCAGCAATGGGTTACTTGCCATGTCATCAAGTGGTATAATATTTCAAATCGGTGAGACAACTAGGGTAGGAAGTGTTTTTGTGTTGTTGATTTCATTATTTGTTTGAAGGGATGAGACAGTTAAAGGAGGATATGTTTTTTGTAGGTATCATCACGGTTGGGAGGGGTGACACTATTAAAGGAGTTAGTGATGATTATGATATGTTTTTATCTAATTATTTTCATCGCTAGGAAATTTCAGCTACATCAAACATATAACATTATCCAATCATCTTAGGAATTAGGTGGAGACTTAGGGGATGTATTCAACTGAGAGTTTCAGGTAATTTGTATTAAAATGACAAATCCACTGTTATTGAAACATGAATTTTAAAAACTCATTTAAAATCCACTGTTATTGAATTTGACATTTCGTAGAGTACTCTAAAATCCACTGTTTTTGAAAATATTTTAAGTTGTGGAGTTTTAAAGGTTTCAGTTGATTTTAGGGTGTTTTGGTATGATTTCTTAGTTAAAAAAATTAAAACTCAAATCTCATAGTTTTAGGTGATATTCTAGAGTAGTTTAACAAAAGTCACTTAAATCTCTGAAATTTATTGAAATCATCTAAAACCCCATTAAATATCAAATCACATCAAATGTTAAATTGAATACATCCCCCTTAAGTTTCACATAGCTTTAGGTTGATACATTTTAAATTAGTTTTTCCATTGAAAATATTGGGCTACTGACCAATCCTCTTAATTCATAGGCTTTATATTAATCTTTTAAAAAAGATTTTAAATTTTATCTTATGACACCTCAATAATAAACAGATCCTAGATTATCATTGGATTTTATAAAATCTATTAAATTACCTCAATTGAGATCAAATAATTTAATGGTTGTGTGCCATGTTCAAAACCGAGCTGTGTATCCCGATTAACAACCGACGGAGCGGCAGACGGAAGCTTCATGTGGCGTTTTCACTATGTTTGGCAAAAAACTGTATCAACAAAAATATTATTTTTAGAGTTATAAATCAAATATTGAAGAACACATATGTGGAATTGATGCAAAGCAACACGAACAAATTCATACAGTTTATTTTAACAAATCAATTGTTGACGATGGTAAAAAAAGTTGCAGGTAACCTAAACAAATCATTGAGAAGATGAGTGTATTTACGATTATACCACTCATTTAAAACAAACACAAAAAAAGTCAAAACACACTATACCAGACGCGAACTCGAGACATGTTAGGCTGATTCCTATCCAATCATCAAACCGTCACATCCTTTATTTTTTCCTTCCCATAAGCTACTTATTTTATATACACTTAGTCAAAACCTGAAAAAATGGAATCAACTCCGTTTAATGGCCGGATTTTAGTGATAGATCGCTAAACCCAAACTCACCGCTCGATTCATGCCCAGTGTATTTCCGTAGATAGGTTGTATATAATCTTTATTAAGGATGTGATTCACCATTATACTCAAAAATTAGTGATGCCAAGGATACCAAAATCTTAAAATAATGTTTTATTAACAAGACAAACATTTTCATTGAATATCAAAGAATTTTAATAAGAAGATATCATAAAAAATCTGAAAATTGTATTCAATAATACTCTACAAGATGTGTATGAACATATTTATATAAAAAATTCAATACGAACTACATCAAAAGCAAAGCACATAAAATATTCAAAAGAGAAAAATTATTATTAAATCACAAACTAATAAACATAAAATAATTATGTAAAAATTAACCAAATTAATATTAAAAGATAGCAAACAAAAAAAATATTATGTACTTTTGAATGGTAAGAGCGGAGAACTATATAGGCTTTGAAAAGAGAACAAAAACAAGAGAGGAAAACACAACCAAAATTTAAAATATAAAACTACAAATCAAAAACTCTTTAAGTGAAAAAATGTAATGAGATGTGATATTTCGTTGCGGACAAGAAAATTAAGAGAAACCTCTATTTAAATGGATTTTGGCATGATTTGTTCCTATATACAGAAAGATTCATAGCCTTTATATCAATGTTTATTTATCCTCATCATCAAAATTTTAAGAAAACAAAATCCTAAATTGATTTCTTTCTATTATGTTTAAGATTTTTCTGTTTTATAGTATTGTAGAATATTTATTTTAATAAATTGTATGTTTTATAATTATATTCAAGGTATTTTAGATATCATTTTCTTTTATTCATTAAGTTTATTGATTTCATTTTAGTCAACTCATTTATTTTTCAAATTTCTTTGTATCTATCTAATAGTAACTATAAATGCTTTAATATTTTTCCTCAAATAATTTACTTGACATAAATTTAAAAAATCTTCCATTTTTAACTGATTTAATAGTTGACTGGAAAATTCATCAAAGCGGGTTAGAGCTGAGCTGCTGCGGAAAGCTAGAGAGGAGGATCCTCTTGCCTGATCATTATCTTCAGTTGTAATTTGGATTTCTAACCAAATATGAGTTCTTTTTTTTTTCATTGTTATGGACCCAAAATGGAGTTTGCATAAAAGGACAATACAATATATACTATTGAATGTGGGAATGATGATCATGAATAAATATTTTATAAAAAAAAATGATGATCATGAATAAATAGGTTCCTCTTTGTTCTTCTTCTTCTGAGCATCTTGCTCTGCCGTTGTCTTCCATAACCTTGTAAATCATGGATTCTGTGTACAAGTTTAAGGAAGTTTCAAATTTCAGTTCCAGTTTCTCATTCGTGTTGGCTATCAAAGTAGAAATATAACCTGTCAAGTTTCAAATGGTATTAAGAAGTTAAAAGGGATCGGAAGAGTTTTCTCCAATTTTATTTTGGTTTTTCAGACTTTTGAAATTTTAGTAATTTTTTTTCTGATCGTTCGTTCCATCCTGTTTACCATTGCATGTATTAATGGCATTAGCCAGGAGATAAATGGAGATTTTGATATTATAGCAACACTAAGCAAACTGGCCCGAACAACGGACGGTCATTGAAGAAAACAGTGAAAACCCATCCTAACTTTCAGAACCAGTAAATTCATAGTATTTGTCACTATTTTTGAAAACAAACACACCATAACCTCACAATTTGTAAACGCACTCTCGCCTCAAATTTGTGCCATTGATCCGTATCCGACTAAGTTAGGGCATCACGACCTCAAAACCTGCACAATGATAGAGCATCGTCATACCAAGTGAAACATTAGTCTCAACTTTCCAATGGTATAAAGTTAATATACAAAGATTTTATGATTTTCAAACTATACATATAATAAATTTGTTTTTTATAACCGCGGAAATCCAAAAAAATTCTATACCCAAATACTAGTCCCACGAGGCTTTGTATCCGATACGCAACTAATTTATCTAAATGGCACGGCTAAGTAGCCAAGGTGAATTAAACCTAGAGAGAAAATTCTAGCTGGAACCCTTTTACGATTTGGTTAATAAATTTGTTTATGGCTTCCTAAATCTCATGATCGGTTAGACTTTATTGATGATTCATTGGACTGTAACTGTAAAAAATTACTGTTGATTTTGGTCATAGTATTTTTTTATGTTGATTTGTCTAATGTAGCTGTAAAATGAGAAAATAATAAAAATAAAAATATTCCAACAGTAATTTTTTCACTTTAGAAAAAATTCTCCTACAACCATTTGTTCATTTTTGGCTTTAGCTTTAAAAATATATAAACTTGGTAATTTTTACGATTGTATATAGAAACTAAAGCTAAAGACAGGCTACAACTTAACAAACCTCCCCCTTTATCTCATTTTTTCTGCTTTATTTATATATATTTAAATCATCAAACTTTACTGATCATGATATAGTTAATGTTTTTAAGTTAAAGTCTATATCAAATCTCTACTAACTCTTACCCGTCATGATTTAACTTTATTTTAAACGTTAATAAAAAACAATTAAAAAAAAACTTTCTCTTATGTATTTTAGGCAATAGACCTACATTTTATTTTTTAAGCTGTAGAATCATATATAATATCAAATAAATTAGATAATAGTAGATATAATTTTTATTATTTAGATATTAACTTTTTACTATAATTTAAGAAAATTATAGATAATAGAAAATTATAGGCAATAGACCTACATTTTATTTTTTAAGCTGTAGAATCATATATAATATCAAATAAATTAGATAATAGTAGATATAATTTTTATTATTTAGATATTAATTTCGAGTACTATTTAAAATATTGAATTTTATAAATACATGTTGCATAAAATAATAGTAAACTTTGATAATTTATAATTTATTTATTAATGTAAATTATTTTAATAAATAAAAGTAATTATTTATTTATGTATCACATGTCTTAAGTATTTTATTTTAAATATCTACGGGCAAATACTTACATCTACAACCAATTTAACTATCAATCTACAACAACAAAATTACAGCTACAACGAACTCATGTACAACACAAATATTAAAGCTAATTTTTTTTACAGCCACAATTCAACCAATCATGCACAAATGTAAGCAAAAATCACTAAAGATTGAACTCCATTGTTGGGTCAATTTGTCTTTTGAACCCCCCCCCCCCCCAAAACCAGCATTCAAGTCTCATATTAAGCCCTATATAAATGTTCATTTTTATCACTAGTTTGACCCCAGTTAAACTGAGTTTTGCGTCTGCCATTGTATGTATCTAAAACGGCATGGTCAATACGAAATAGATTAAAATGGAAGTTTACAAAAGTTTAAAGTAAAAATGGTGTAAAAGACAAATTGAGTGTTACTTTTTTTTAATGTAAGTTGAGTGCTTTTTTGACGATTTTATCTATGTTATATCATGCAATGCAACATAAACACATAATGCTCACTAAATATGTTTAATAACATCTATTGTTGGTTAGAAATGAAGATATCACTTTTAACTACAAGAAAAGTTATGATTAGAGGAAATAATTGTAGCATTTACGGCTAATGGATCTTTCATGTCCACTCACTCGGTTTGTGGATTCTATTCCATGTGACGAGTGGTGCGTTAATTTTTCTGAAAGTTTGAAAGTCTTGTTTATTGTCCTTGCATTCACCACATGACGAATAATTTACTCTTGCTCTAGCTTCACTCGCAAAATATTGTGAATCACTTCTTGATAGGTCATACATCCTTCCACTACTTTAGATCAAACATGTTTAGTTATAGAAATTTTTTAGATGTGTGACTGAACAAGATAAGTGCACATTACTGATTTATGTAATCAAATCAATTCTATTAATATTTTCACCATATACCACAAACTGAAATGTTACGTATTTTCTCACTAATTTAAAATAGAGGGAAAATTTTACTTGTGAGTTGGTTTCACAAACGTAAATATTTTATCAGTAAATGTAGTATACTAGTATGTATGCAGTTGTACTACAGGGTCCGAATATTCTACAGGCCTGGGACGTCTCATTCATACAAATACAATTTTTATAAAAGATTGCAAAAAGGCAAGTGACAAGATATATGAAAAGAGAGATAAAAGGTGTAAATGACTTACGTTATCTTTGATTCGTGTACAGTAAAACTTCTATAAATTAATAATGTTGAAACTTTGAAATTTTATTAATTTATAGAGATATTAATTTACAAAAATCTCATTATTTAGATTTTTTATTTTAAAATATATTTATTATAAGATAAGAAAAATATTTGATTTTAGTGTATAGACATTATGTGTTATTTTTGAAATTTGACATTTATATTATTTGATGTATATAATATATATTTTACATATAATATTACTAAATCTCATCAAAAAATATATGAAGTGTTAAAGAAATATAAAGATAATTTCATTGAATATAAAACAAACAATATAATAATATGTTATTACTTATATAAAATATGTATACATATAAATTATTAATTTATAATTTTAATGGGACCATATATTTACATAGAATTTTTTAAACAAATATTATCTTATTATATTATCGATTTGTATCAAATTTTGAACAGACCTAAATTGTGACCGGCAAAATTTATTAATTTATAGAGATTATTAATTTATCGAGTATTAATTTATAGAGGTTCTACTGTACGTAGAGTTTATCTAGAGATAAAACATTTATGTAGAGTTTCATTATAGAAAAACATGTATTTGTAACCAGCTCTTCTTGAACAAAAAAAAAGTAACCAGCTCTTTCCCTTGGAGTAACTCAAAGCCAAAACATTCGAAGGGATGATTTTTTTTTTTTTGATTAAGCTGGGGTAAAAGGTATGAGTATTTATTAGTAAAAAAGTAGAACTTTTTAAGGTTGAAGGTTGAAGTTGCCCAGGTCCCATTAACTCAATTTTTTATTTAAAATAAAATAACTTTATAATAGAGTTAGAATTTTATTCTAATGGTATTATATTTTAGAGAAAATAGAATGATAAACAAAATGATAAATGGATTACTCTATGTATAAAGTAAATTCATTTTTTACTCTGCTATAATAATGAAAAATAGAATAGAGTTGAAATATTTTTACTCTAAAATTTTATTTAAAAGAAAAATAGAGTGTAGTTAGAAATGCTATAATAATTCGGTATTTGTAACTTTGGTGGATCCTATTTAGCAAAAGGAAAAACTTTGGTGGGTCGTCTCGAAGTTTTACTGGCTTGAAAGTCAAATAACGTTCTGTGTCTTTTGTCTTCTGCCGACAATGTTCATGACTGTTCATTTAGCTTTCTTTGTTTGTTTGGTTAAAACCGATTTCGATCATTTGGATCTTAGCACTTTTAAACATGAACGAGTTGCGATGAGAGTGAAGTGAAACATGACTCTTTCTGTTTTTTTTCTTCTTTTACGTAGGAACAAGTAACGATGAACGTGAAGGTTGTGTCCCATTCTAAATTCTAAAGAAAAAAAAAGCAAAACTATCACATGGTATCACAATTAGTGTATTTATTCCAAATTAGTCTACAGTCCCCAATTAACAAAAACAGAAATAACTCTCCACCGACAAAGTTTAATCCCACAAGGAGAAGGTATATGGTTCTCATTCAAAATTAAAATTGAAATCTGTGAGTAGGTGACTTTAAACTTTATTATTTTAATGATTAAACGGTTTCTGAATCCAAAATCTATTTTCTAAAAAGGGTTAAACTACATAATATAAACTTTGTCATAGATATCTCAATGACAGTTTATATTATGTAGTTTAACTCTTTTTAGAAAACAGATTTTTCGAACACAATTTAAACATAGGACTTCTAAGATTTCCACTAAGTAATGTAGATCATGTAACTTAACTTTTAGTTGGAGAAAAAAACATTTCTCAACGCGACTATAACTTGTGACTTCCAGATCATTTAGTTTAACTTTAAAAAAAAAAATTTAATTAGTCACATGATTAGTTAGAGAGAAGCAACATTTACTGTACATCTCATTTCACGTTGAAAAATTGCAGCTCTTCATTTGATTTTTTGGTTCCTTCTCCTTTTATTGCAATAGTTGTCCAACGCGAAATTTAATTTCTCATCATCTCGGGAACGCAATAGCAAGAGCAAGATCCAGATCTGGTCCAATTGGTGGAGTCTGTTTTTTTTAGTTTTGTCAGATTCACAAAACCACACTGACCTCTCACTTATTACAGATCTTGCAGACAAATTTAATGTCATCCAAAAATTAGATATGCCCATGTTACGCTCCAACCGAGATAACTATATGAATATATTCTATACATTTACATTTCAACTACAATATGCAATGCAACAGTATACATTGATCATTGTTATAAAGAGTTAATTTACCGACCATATGTAGTTATTACGTCTTTGTTGCCTCGACCATCAAAATTTAAACATGTGTAATGCGAATAAAAAAGACGGTGCTAATTTACATGTAATTATGCTAACACACGGACGTTGATAATTAAGCTGTTGATTTCATTTTTATCATATACTCCCTCTGTTTTGTTTTATAGGTAGGTAGTTTTAGGTGAATGCGCAAATATTAAAAAAATGATTAATTTTTTCAAAAATAACATTTAATATATAAATTAGGTGTAGTTAAACCAATCATATATAAGTATATATTATTTGATTGGTCACACTATACCCAATAAAAATAAAAGTTATTTTAAATTATGAAAAATTTTTATATTTTGAAAAAAATAAATTTTATTTAAACTATTTACAATTAAAAAATACAATAAAGAACAGAGAGAGAGTATAATCAACAATCTTGCAGCAGTTGTACACATCCCCACCACAACAGACACTGGTCCCTACTCCGAAAAAAGTTTATAAGAAACCCATTGGTCCAAAGGGAATCCATACAATACTTTAGTATCCACATCAAATCCAACTTACAACTTTAACCCTCCCCCATAATAAAACTAAAGGGTAAATTAAAAATTGACATAGGAGGCCAACACATCTTTTTCCTTGTTTAATTAGATGGAATATAATTTAAGTAGTTGGGTGGGATTAACATCGAGATCCTTTCTTACAGTAGAGAGCACCAGCATTGCCCGTGACGGAAGCCACCAACGCGGATGGTCTAGCCGACAAACTTGAAGCCTTAGCGTAGCTCGAAGAGGCTCTTCCACCCGCAGGCGTAAAAAACGCACCGTTTAGGAAAAGGTCACCTTCTGATCTCCAGTTCCACTTCTTCCATTTGCTTTGTGGTGCATCTTCGTATTTAGTCACCTTTTTCAAATCAAATACTTGTAGTTCAATATTCTCATACATATATGACTAAAAGAGAAATATATGTACTAGAATATTAGCTCTTAATTTACCTCTTTGAAGACATGGTCATTGGGAGCAAGAAACCTATTGCCTTGACTGTTTATAGTTGGAGCTGCACTCCCACCAATTGCATACATTTGCCAATGCGTATAATCGTTATTTACCACATGAAAATATCCATGCCTACATCTGTATAAATCCCAATGTTCAAGGGCTTTAGAAAAATAATATAATAATTCAATGACATATTTAGCAAAACTCTACAAAATAAAGTAACTTTATTTACCTGGGCATTCTCTGAACAAGCCCTTCACCAAAATGATTAAACGCAATGGTGACTTGCATGTTCTTGTCTCTCGTGTACGAATCACTGTGTCCCAAAAGCATCACCTTGTTATGGTGAGTCAAGTAGTTATTAGAGATCGTAATAGCCGTAGATCCATGAATGGCGTCGACCAGACCGTCCGCGCAGTTAGACAACGAGCAGTGGTCAACCCACACGTGGGACCCTCCGAAAATCGAGATAGCGTCACCGTCAGATGCCGTCCTCCACCCGTAATGCGACGGAGAATCTCTGACGTAAGCATTCCCTCTCTTCTTGCAGTCGTGGATGTTGATGCCGTGGATGATGATGTTGGTCACGTACTGGGCAGTGATGCACGCGCCACCGGCGATATGGACGTTCGCTCCACGGCCGTCAATGGTCTTGAACGAGTTCATGAGCAGTTCTTCTTTCAGTTTTATGACCATGTCACGTGCAAAGATGATCCATAGCGGCTCGTCTTGGATCACTGCGTGTCTTAGGGTTCCCGGTTTAGGGTTAACCACGTCTTTGTCGCTAGGGTCGGTCACCACGTAGATTTTGCCGTCACGGCCGCCTATTGCGTGTTTACCAAATCCAATGGCACAATCAGCTAGTCGTTGTCGGTTCTTCTCCCATTTCTTGTCGCATCTCCAACAATCATCGATAGGGTTTCCTGTCCCACATGAGAGGACACCAAGATTCCTCCTAGACGCATTAATCTTCCTGTAAATATATAACACACAACACTGTTAAAATGCTGGATGTTCAGTATGCAAATACGAGACGATGTAGGAAAAGATTACTCACTGGTTTACTTCTTGAACTACTAGTTCGGGGTCGGAGACATGAGCAGAGTCGATGAAGGTCGGACCTAGGACAAGGAGGAGACATGAGAATAGGGAGAGAGACAAGTGAAGAAGTGTCATTCTCCTTATTATTGTCTCTCAAGAGAATTTTATTTATTAATGTGTTATGAGATTTGAATGTTTTTGTTTGGTGATAAGATAAAATGGTGAGAGACGCTTTAGCTTCTTATATAGGAAAATCTCTTACCCTTAATTTCTGAGTTTTTAATTTTATATGAAGGGCCCACTCTTTTCAGATTCTTTAATTTACCCTCTGGATTTAAACGTATGATGTTAAGGTTTTACGTACATATTAAGAAACAATAAATACACTATTTTAATTGTTATTTTTTTGGTTATATCAATAAAGTTTCACCATTCATAATTTTACTTTTTAATTTATGTTTAAATTTTAAAAATAAATATATTAATTATATCTAAAAACATCATACATTTGTATACAAAATAAAAGGATAGAACTTCTTATATTCGTATCTGGAGGGAGTACTATTTACTAAACCTACTTGTTGATTAGGAATATGATAGAGGGAAAAAAAATGAACACTAGGCTCTTTTTACAGTTATTTATGGGAGCTCTTGTGAGCATCTTAATTTTATTGTTTAATAGCTTTCTAAAATCTCTAGGTAACTATTTCTCTGTCAACCAGCGTTGATTATTTCGTATTGATTCCAAAAGATTACTGCGTTTAAAAATTAAGTATAAAACATACCATCGTGGTTTATATGTTTCTATTTCGCTGTAATCAGTATAAAACATTGTACATAAGAAATGGACTGCATACCAAATTCAATTATTTATCTCTGATATTTTGACCTTATATATACACATGTCAAGTGGATAATATAATATGCACATTTTAAGAATAATGTTTTGACAAACAAAGGTGGTGCAATTCTTAATAAGATGAGATTTTTTTTTTTGCATTAAAATGCTTAATTTGTTGCAATTCTTTGGCTAAAATAAAGGGACGTGATGGAGAATCCATTTTAAAAATAAATATACAATTGATGAAGTGCGTTCCGCGCAATCAATAGGTCGTTTTGTTTTGAAGTCATTACTCGAAGAGAATGGATACATACACTTTTATACGATAACACTAGATTAAGATCCGCGTCTTGCGCGGAATAAATATTATATATATAAATTTTTTTATGTATTATATGTTTTTACATATTATGAAATAATAAATATATATTGAATAATTAAAAATCAGTAACTATTACATATATAATTAAATTGGTGCGAACGTATAAATCAATTTTATTAATTCGAACATTTAAAAAAAAAAATTTGATAGGATATGTAATTAAATTTAAATGATATTAACATACATAGTATATTTTAAATATTAATGTCTATTTTTTTTTTTTTAAATGATGCTTTCCACTCATATGTTTTTTTATCATGTGTATTTTTAATAGCAAAAACTTTAAATTATTGATAACAAAATTTTCATTGCGGGATTAATAATTTTAGTAATTGATAATTTAAAAAAATTATCAATGTTAGTTCAAAACTTTTATCAAAAAAAATTATTCAAAGTAAATTTTGAAACTAATATGTTTTTTTATCATGTGTATTTTTAATAGCAAAAACTTTAAATTATTGATAACAAAATTTTCATTGCGGGATTAATAATTTTAGTAATTGATAATTTAAAAAAATTATCAATGTTAGTTCAAAACTTTTATCAAAAAAAATTATTCAAAGTAAATTTTGAAACTAAAATATTTATTTATTCAATATGGTGTATAGTTTAATTTAGAATGATATATATACCTATATATTTTAAATCTTAATGATTAATTAAATTAGACTTTTACTTATATGATTTTGTAACCATTTGTATTTTGTCATAACAAAAATTTTAAACCATGGATCGCAAAATTTGAATGTGAGACTTTTAACAGTTTTAGTAATTTATAGTCATTTTTAAAAATTCAAAATATAAAATATACAGAAAAATCTAAATTTTTATAATATGGTTATTGTGTTTTTTAAAAAAATATTTTAATAGTTTTAAATTAAACAAATTTGATAGAAGATACATTTTTTTTATCAGATCATTATTATTCAAAATCATTAATTGTCATATATACTTTACCCACATTAGGCAATTCCGTAATTTTTATTTAAGGAAATAATAAATGACATTAATAATGAATTTATGATTAGTTTAATAAAAAGCTTATTATATAATTAGACGGACCAACCTATTTTTCTAATAATGAAGTTGTAATATTTCACAAATAATATACAGGGGATGAGTACGTGCCTTGCCTACGTATTAACGCCTAATTTTCCTTAACGTAGCTAGTAGTTACTACTACTGATGCTTTTTTTTTCTGCGACCTGAAAGAATTAACAACAGATGCTTTAGTAAAAAAAGATTACCCTTTTGTGAACCTCTGATTGTTTTGTTTTGCAATAAAGTGACTTTTTAATAAAGTGTTGATAGAAAATAAAAATAAAATAATGATAAAATTCTAACCAACCTCTCTTGCGGCCCAAATCTTCAATTGATGAAAAGTATATATACATGTTCTTCTTAATAATATCAACATGATAATTTTACATAGAGTACGTTAGGACTAGGAATTTTATCTGTTAAAATTTGATTTGATTCGTTATTTTTTTCGATAAAAAAATCCAGATATCCGTAAATCTTCGAGCAAAGAAAATATTAAAAACAAATATCCATTAAAAATGAAGCATATCACAAATGCTAAAAAACTGACGGTCAAATATCCGCTCCGTTCCGTTTTTACACATTTAGAAGTATATGTACAATTAAATAGAGAGTTGTAAATGTATAATTTTAAATAACTATTATTGTAACATACAATCTTAATAATTTCATATATATATATATATATATAATTACATATTAAATTAAGAAAAATAAAAAATGTTTATAAAAACTACAGTTTTTCTTAACTTTTATGTTTTATAAAAAATTAATATTTTTCTATGGAACATATAATTTCACTACTTTTATTTTATATTATGTAAAATATATTTTTTTGAAAACAAACTTGTATAGTTTTTTTTTAGATTTACTTGTATTGAATAAAGTGGACGAAATATTCGTAAATATCCATAAATATTTTAAAATGTGTAAATTTTTCGGATATCCGAAAATCCGGATGTCAGTATTTTTTCGAAACAAATCAAATTGAAAAGCCATATATCCATAAACTACGAAGCAAATCACAAATACTAAAATTAACATTATATCTGCTTCGTGCCCACACCTAGCATATGTAGTCGATTTGCTTGCATATATGGTTTGTTACGATGAACTTGTAAAATTAAAATGTCATATCATTTGCGATATATTTTATATATTGTTTAATGTCACGATCTTAATTTTTGTTGATTTTGTTTAGTTGATCATGGATTGAAGTTCATGAAACAAAAAATTTAGACACAGTTATTTATATATTTAAAAGACATTAATTGCAGGGGTTTTAGCACATTTTTTAATTCATCAAAAGCTTCAAGCTTGGTTACTACTATAGCAAGAGAGAATTACCTATGTTTTTGACAAGAAACATAAACTACAATAATTGTAGAAGTTAAACAAAATAATTCTTCATATAAAAATGACTACAAATTCGAGCCAAAGCTTAAATGCGTCAATGGAGTCTTCACGATAAAGTTGGATAACTAAAATTTAGTTATTTTTTCTAACGCTGAATACCAACCCTCACCTACGAGAATCACACACACATGTACTCTCGTTTGCATCTCCTGGTCCCGTATAGACCGATACGCAAGATAACAAAATGGTGGATAAACTGAAATGATCGCTCAGTAAGAAAGGCGAGAGGTATTCATCTTCTGTCATATAAAGGAGGTATAATGGTGATGAACTCTCCTCTATAAAAGAGAATGATGGAAGTAAAACCCAACCCGGCGAATCCACCATTAAAATCTTCATAAAAGAAGGATATACATTAAGCTTTAAATACAAACCCAGTGAATCCACCAGAAATCTTAAGAAACTATAGATATCTTAATGAGTCATGCCAAAATTGTTGGAATTGTTAGCTCATCATTAGCCAGCCAATCAAACGGATAAATGACGGAGCAGAGATGTTTGCCGGAGATAGAGGGGAAGTCGCCAATAAAAGGGTAGAATACATGAAACTTTGAAGAACTGGTCTTACCGGAGCAAATTAGGCGACCAACAAGGCACATCAGATAAAAGATACGAGCTTTGTCAGAACCGTAGATCTTGCCGGAAACGGTAGGCATGCAGACGGATAAAGACCTGTCGAGTTAGCGGTGGTGGGAGGTTGACGAAAGAACTCCGGTTCAACAGCAACAAACCTCGAGCTTTCGTATCTGGAATCGGGTCCCCACGTAAGGAGGTGGTGTTGCGATGGAAAGAAAAAGGCTCACCATAATAAGTCTTCAGGCAGAGCCGTGCTTCAAGTGTATCCAAAAAGGCTTTCGCCTAGGGCCCCAAAATATATAGTTTTTTTAGGGCCCCAAATTTCCAAAAATTATTAGTAGTATATTGGTTGCCATTTATTATTCAATACAAGTTCAATTATCTACATTGCTTTTTAAAAAAATGAGTATTTTATTTTATTGTCAATTTTCCAAATTGAAAAAAGTAATATATGTTTTATATGTCAAACTCTTAAATAAAAAGGAAAAAGTGCAGTTATACTTAATATATTTGGTTCGTATATATTCCTAAGTATTCTACGTGCAATGTTCACATCAATCTTTCTCAAGCAAGCACACACGTCTTCTTTCTTGGTTCTCAATCCTGTGCTACAGGTGTCTCTTATATTATCATCAGTTTTGTTAAAGTGGTGAATTTTTTTATTTTTTTATTTTTTTAGTTTTCAGTCTTTGTTGATTTAAGTTTAATTATTAATTTCAGAAAATATGCCTCCAACGAGATCATGTGCATCAGGAGCCAAGAAAAGACAAAAAAAAGACAGAGTTGATGCATTGGTGAAATCAATGCAAGGTTCTATGGACAGATTTCTTGTAAAATCAGCAAATCTTAATGAATCCGGTAGAAGTGGTGATGAGTTTGATGATCCAATGGAAGATGAGAATGAAATAAATGATGAGGATGTCAATGAAGAAGATAAGGAGGTTGAAGATGATGTTACTGATGTCACTGAAGAGGATGATAATCTAAGTGAAAAGGAGAATGAAGACGTGAATGATCAAGTTCAAGATAATACTGATATGGGTAGAATCTTAGATATCTATGATCCTGGAAATTGGGGACAAGTCAAACCTGCATTAAGACTTGTTATGGTTGAAAAAGGTCCTGCTCAAAGACTACCGAGTGATTTTATCTTTCCAAGAGAGAAAGCAAGTGGTCGACATTTTTCTCATGCATACTATACACGATCTTTGAGTAATGGAAAGAAGCAAGACAGACGTTGGCTAGTTTACTCAAAAACATTAGATAAAATCTTTTGTATTTGCTGTAAATTGTTCACTCACAATCAAAGTCACTTGGTATCTAAAGGATTCAATGATTGGAAAAATATTTTGGAAAGGTTAAGGCATCACGAGACAAGCCACGAGCATATCAAATGCATGAGCCAGTGGATGGAATTAGAATTGAGGCTGCAGAAAAACCAAACAATTGATAAGCATATTCAAGAAGAACTCAGCAAAGAGAGGAATCATTGGAAAGATGTGATGGTCAGAATTTTTTCATTGGTAAAAACTCTTGCTAAAACCAAACAATTGATAAGCATATTCTAGATTATGATAATTTGATTAAAGAGTTTATTGAAAAAGAGGGAAGAAAAATTTTGTCTTAGTTTCTTAAAGTTATTGTCTTAATATTTTTTTTTCAAATATATATTGTACTATGATAAAAAAAAATTTATAAAGAGGCCCCATTTTTATATTCGCCTCAGGCCCCATTAAACCTTCGCACGGCTCTTTCTTCAGGTAGGAGCTTCTAGATCTTTAGTGAAGCGATTGTTGAGCGGCGGTTCATAGATTTGGGGGCGAAGTATAAAACAGACCCAACTAGGTGAAACAGCGAGCCAAGCTAATATGTGACTCTTTCCAAAACCCTCAGAGAAAATCTCGTTCTGATGGTCTTAAACCAATCCTTTGAGATGACTAAAGTCTTAGTAGAGGATGCTAAAATCCGAAACAGAGCACAACAGTTAAGAGAACCAATGCATAGAACAGAGACATGAGCAGGTCACTGGGGAGAAACACACAAGAGGAGGACAAAAGAGACGCCGACAAATATATGTGTCACCAGCCTTGAAGAATGAAATCAGGTTTAACTCCTCAATAGTCGTGCTAGAGAAGGAAATAGGGCTTTTCGAGTTGAATATGGTTCTAGAATTAGTTCTAGGTAAATATTTTATTTTGTTGTAATTAAAGGACATTAGTTTTACGCGTTTTAGTTGTAGACATCTTGTTTTTTTTTTTACAACGAATGACTATCCTTGTTATATCATTTATTAATTTAAAAACAATAATTTCATGACGTATGAAACGTTCGCTGAATGTTATATGGGGTTAAATGTCACATGAACGAATAAATAACTCCATCGGATGTTAACTGTACAACGCAACGTCCTAAAGCAACATTAACCACGGTATTTAGGCTAGGGTGCTTAGAAAAATAAGAATAAAATAATGGGTGGGTCCCATCATTTTTGAAAATGAGGTGTTTCTGCTGCATAGATAAGCAGCGATGTTGGAGAGGATTTTCAACTGTTCACGGATCCTCCTGACACGTGACGATCTGCGATTGGTGGGTTTTGAATTTTTTTTTTTTAATCAGAAAAATGAAAAAAAAATAATAAGCACCCGATGCTGCTCTTAGGATAAACCTTCTCCTCTTTTACAACACCTTTAAAACATTTACAGTCTTTTTATAGTTCAACGAACTTCACAAACCATTGCAACGTATACTTTTTTTTTTGTGCACATTGCAACGTATATACATTTTTTCACAACTTCATTGTTTTCTTCTTTTGCTACGTGTGTATTATCGGTAATGGATGTTTACTTAGTTTCTGATCACGTCTCTCCATCTTTCGTTTCTTTTACTTCGCTGCTTCGCACCATCTCTGGTTAGATTTAGAAAACTTGGAAACATTATACAGCTTTCAAATAGAAAATCATAAGCATTTACATTTGTCGGTCTATTTAATAATCTCGAATTATGTTTTCCGAAATTTCCTTTGTTGAATGATTAAGGAGTAAGGACAATGGATTAATGGGCCCCGCCCATTTCCCCACCAACTATTGCTGCCTCACAAAATTAACACTAATGTGAACTTAATTATTTTCAGACAAAAAGTGCGGTATCGTAGTAGGACATCATCGGAACCGGTTCCAGATCCAATAATCGGAAACCATTTTGGTTTTGGATTAGAGACAGTGGCTGACGTGGTAAATCACATAAAGGTCACGTTCGTCCATGTGAGCCTTGTCTGACAACACCCCTGTATTCATGGGTCATATCTCGAACGTTCATCACTAACATGCCCCTTCACCGTCAGCCCTCCGATTTACGATGCACCGGTCATTTTCGCGCCACCAGTTTTTCAGAAACCCGTAGTTTAATTTGGCTGTATGCTCCTAATTTCTTTAAAAATAATTTGAAACAATATTATTTTTTCTTTAGCCAGCGTGATCACTCATCAAATAACCATATTAGAAAAGCGAGACGAAATATTCAGAATGAAAGGGTAGAGTGAAATGGTGAAAGTGAAAGAAGCTTGTTCTCATAGATATCTGTTTTTGTTTTTGGAATGGTGTTTATATGATTATAACTTTCATAATACTATAGATATTTCCATCTTTTGCGGGTCGCTAATCAAAACTTATATTCTCTCAGTTGATCATGATATTAAATCAATGTACTAGAAAGGGTCGCAACATTTCAACGAACTAAAGAGTTTTTCTTTTGGTCAGAAGTATTTTTATATTGTCCCAGTTTTACCAAAGGAGCTTGTGCTTCAGTAAACTTGTAAGAATCGCACTTTCAATAGTAAATCAACAATAGCAAATAACATTTCTTCATTCATTTTCAACTATGAAACCAAATATTAAGTGAATTTAAGACTTCATCAATAATATTTTATATTTTCAACTTTTTAAAAATAATTCTGCTATGTTTTTCTACAAGTCACTAGACTGTTTACTCATATATCTATATCACCTATGATCTTCGTACTAATTCTCCTCACGCTGCTGAAATATACCGTCACACATTGCAGCTCTTCTCATTAATTAGCTCATAAGCAGAATCCAATGTTTCACGAGACGACAGAAACATATATTATATTTTGCGCATGCCGTTAGAGAAATTGCAGGTTGGTGTTCTCAAAGTTTTCCAAATGCGGTAAAACATCAACTTACAAACGTCTTTAGTAATTCTTTGTATCTTCCTCTATTTCACGATCTCATTTCCAAAACATATGTTTTTTTTTTTGCTAATAATAATAAGATATCTATAGATTTACTTAATTCAATTTTAGTTAACCAAACCGATAGTCAATCAACATAGCTGATTACTGAATGATGATGCAAAATCCAAGAATGGCCTTAGCATTTTTTTTTTTTGTACGGAGATTGATCTTAGTAACAAAATTGTTGAAGAAAACAGAAGAAAAAATGACTTTTTTAAGAAGGTAAAACAGAAGGATTATTTTCATTCCATTTAATATAATGAGAAATTTGTCATCATATTTTCAACCGATAAAGTCAAGCTGAATTGTATTAACTTACGTGAATTAGGCCACTAAAGTTACCAATGTCCGATCATTATATTGCTTATTTATCACCATGATGCACGAAGAATTAACAAAATCCAATGGCCTAAATTAAAGGATCTAACGACATCTTGATACGATAACTTAAGATACTCTATCTCAATAGGTTAGCCATTTATAATTCGGTTAATCAGTTTGCAATCAAGCACATTAAATTTAGTCTTCTTTACTATATTCTTATATTGTCTTCAACTGCGGACGATTAGTCTACGTCCACGGTCCATACGTACGCGGAAAGCGTTGGCTTGGAGACAAGCGGATGAAACAAAATATTAAAATACAAGAAAATACATTCTAATTATTGAGAAATACAAATGACTAGAACAATACTCCGATACTGAATAATAGAATGTTAAACTCTGTTCTTACATTAGTCATCGTAATGAACTATTTTAAAATCCGAACCATTAAATATGTAGTATGGTCATTATTTATGAATAGATAAGAGCCCTGAAGAAATGGGGACAAAAAAAGGGAGTCATTGAGTCACATGGCCTTTTCTGAAGCCATGTGCTCATCATAATCATTGATCTCATATCGCTATTGACATTTCTTACCATCCTTTTTCTTTTCCCGGCCTCCCTAAATATAGTAGTATTTTGATAGAATATTATATAAGTGTTGACAAAAGATGTACTAATAAAAATTTCATAGCATTTATAAAAGCATCTATTTGGTTCTTGTGAGTGTTTAACGACTTGTTAATTGTAGTTGCCCATTGTTTGATTATCAAAAAGTCAAGCATTTAATTAGATGAGTTCTTATCAATATTTGATCACATATGTACTTGATAATCATCACGGGATTGTCCACTTGAATCTATATTGGGTTTCAGTGAGAGTTTATAACGAAATTCATGTAATCAAAGCGTTACATTCTATCCAGGTTTCAGTAAACAATTCAGTTTTAATGCTAAAACTGATTTCTATGGATCAATAGAATTTTGTATAAAAATGGTATGCGGCAGATTGCTTAAAAGTTTACTAAAGGAAATGCCAAACCCTCAAATGATTGGACCATGTCTGATTCAGTATGGAATCAGCAATACAAAATTATAGTCACCCACTCTAATTATGAATCTTTGTAATGGTATGACACTGACTACCTAGATAATTATGATGATTATTATCCTAAATCATCATATAGTCTCTAAATTTTACGAGTTGTCATATAATTGTATAGGTAATGTGGTGGTTATGCACAGTGTAGCCAATCTATATATAATCAGAAACATTCATAAAATAATATTGTATGTATTTAGCAAAGAGCGCTAATTAGTTTAACATTTTTCACAAAAAATGATTGAAATGTACTTATTTTCTTATTAATTACATCTATTAAAACCAATAGTATTTGAGATAAATAAAATTATTTATAAAATCAATATGTTTATAATTAATATTAAACCCAAAATTGCATTGAAATTCTTAAATAATACTGAGAGTATATTTGTTAACACCACTTTGTTTTATCAACCATTTGAACACATATTTTCTGACAATTCGTATATATTCTTTAACATTTTCGTGCAGTTAAATTTCAGAAATGTCAAACTTCGAACACTACTTCTTTCTTGACCAATTTTTTTTTTTTGTTTTTTGATCAACCATATTTCATAAACTTAAAAGGAGAAAAACCTAGGCCCAGGTTCATGAGGAGTGCATGTTACATAAAGAAGCTTTTGCTACAAAGTCTGCAAATCCATTTTACTCTCTTGGAGTATAGAAAAAAAAAACAGAAATTGAAGAAGGACGATAGGATTTCGATATCCAAGAGAAATTCCATGGAGATTCTTTGGTTTGATAACCGAAACGATGGCTCTGATGAGTCCCAGTGAATCTGATCGAAGCCAGATCTTTGTGAAGCCAAGGTGAATGGTGTGTCTTAGTGCTGCCCAAACCGCTAGAACTTTCGTCACGATAGCCGATTTGACATGAGTCTGAAATTGTGATCCCTGAAGAGGCGATGTTCCTTGGTCTGAGAAGATCCATCCCAGACGTATTGCCTTTCTTGACCAATTTAAGAGAAGAATTAAAGAGTAGCTCTTATTTTTATTTTTTTATCTTATGGTCACAAAATCACATCTTTAAATGATATGAAATAATTCTGTTCGTGTCATCAACTCCTGTTAATTAATGATTCGGCCTATCCTTTGAGTAACATTTGTTATAAGATTGTGAGTGACACGATAGATCCGCAAATGTACAGATCCGAATAGACCAAATTAACATATGGACTCTTTTAAGTTATATCTAAAAAATAAATAGAGTTCCTAGAATCAGAAGTTAAACCTATCTAATGTTACAAATGTTGCTTTCTAACAAGTAGGATAACAATCACCTAATGTTTCTTTATTCCTGAATCAGTAACATTTTGCTGTACTCTTAAGTATAGGCTAGTTCGAAATTGTTGGTGGATAGAAGGACAAGAAGCCCAAATCACATATTGTGAGGAGATGAAAGACAAGAAGCCAGAGGGGAATTCACCCGGAGCAGAGTTACCAAAGCAGTGGTGTACGTACATTCCAGACCGTCTATTCTTTTTAGTCAAAAAAATTACCAGACTTTGGGACTCACAAGTTTGGACCGAGAGAGAGAGAGAGAGAGAGAGAGAGAGAGATGGTCTTTTGACATGAAATACATCTTAGCTAAAAGCAAAGGTAACATTCTCAGATAGGAGTAATTGTTAAAAGTCTAGAATCTAGTTTGGGTGTTTTAAGATGTATTTTCGTATCAAAAGACCATGATTCTAAAAATTGGTCTAGACATCGCCTGAAAATCAGTTATAACTGAAACAAAATTTTTAAAATCCGATTTATACGTTCAAATCGGTCTAGACAACGCCTGAAAATCAGTTATAGCTGAAACAAAAAAAATTTAAAATCCGATTTATACGATTCAAACCCTTAAACCGTTCTAAACCGGGTTAAACTATTCTAAATTGGTTTAATTCTGTTAAATTAAGTAATAATGTTAATACAAATGCATAAATTTATCTAATTTCTTTTCTTTTGTATATTTAATTTTGATAATTCATCAAAATAATTTTATAATCATACCTAAAACTAAAATATCTTATATAAATGTAAAATGTATAGAAAATAAATTAATAGTTTGTTAATGTCTAGGCCCCTTATAATCAGTGTAGTCATTAATGCTCTATAGAGCGCCTAGCTATTTCTAAAATATTGCACAAGAGCATCCTATTGTTTATCCACACAAGGGACGGGTAAAACCCCAATACCAAAAAAGTAATGGATCACTGATAAACCAAAAGGACAAGAAATTAACACTACATTTTTAGCTGATAATCGTGGTTTTAGGACAAGAAAATACAACAAAGTAGAGATTAAAATAAAGGAATTTAACCGTGGAGAAGACTAAGAATTCGTATTTTCAACCGTCGCTAGTCAAAGTTAAAGCCAGAATCACTATACCAAGTGTTGTGATCACTGTGGCACACGCAAACACTGTCATTGCCCTGTTGGAGACAACTCCACTCTGCTTCTCTTCCCCGAGGCTTACCTCCATCTCCTCCACAAGTCTCCTAACAGTCTCCATATCCGAATCCTTGGCAGCGTGAATAAGCCTGTTCTGAATCTTCTCTAATCTCACTGTCTGCTTCGACTTTCTCTTATTAGACCAAATAAAACCAGTCATTTTCCAAAGAAGGATACCAACGTAAATCGCCACAACGCAGTCTACTGAATAGTGGTGGCGCTCTCTTATTTCCCTCTGTGCGCTGTGTGCCACAAGCAACCATATCAACGCCGAAGAGAAACCTCCATAAGCCTCCTGTTGATGGTTTTACCACAGACAGAAAGGTTACAAAATTAGCTGAAAAGTGGAATGGGAGGAAGAAAAGGATAAATATATATATATACCGTCCAAGCCATAGCGGTTAGGACAGCTACAAGCATGTGGCCACTGTACAAGAGGTCATTACAACCACCTCCCGCTTTCTTTAGTAAAGCAAACCACGAAGACCCTTCAGAGTAACTCGGTCTCAAGAAGTCGCTGAGGAAGCTCATTGGACCCCAGTCAGCTCTGTAGTCACCAATGTAGTTTCCAGGATCAGCTGTTAATACAACAAAAATAGACTTTAAAAATCAGTTAGATCTAGATAAATAATAAAAAAAAAAAAATTCAGAGACTAAATCATACAGTATTTTCATTTAAATGCCAAAAGCAAACAGCCAAAGTAGTAAAGTGAAGTGAGACGAGATGTTACCGTAAGCTGCATCCCAATGGAGGAGCTGGCGAATAGAAGAAGGGTCTTTAGCATAAGGGACATAATACTTCTGAGCCCAACGATGAGGATGAGAAGGGACGTTGTTGAATCGGGCTGAAGCGCACCAAGGTCTAGCTGAAGGTAAGATGGTAGAAACGAAGGTTATAGCTCTTAAAAGACGGCCCAGTCCCATGGTGAAAATGTATCGTGCCCCTAATCCTAGACCCGGAGCTTTCACTGAGTCGAACACTACCGAGAAACCCAGCATTACAAACAGCATAAGAAAATGGTGCAATCCTATGATATGAGCTCTCAGGATTTCCACAATTGCCTCGGGAAGGCTCTCGTTTAGTGCAAGTAGGAACCATTGGCCTGTGTCAGGAAGTGGAGACGTATCCCTGTCAAAGATTAGCACTACTATTATTTTTCATACTGATAATATATAGTTACAGAAATATATAATATAAACATTAATAAAAGATTACTGTAATGTTAACGTTTCAACTTTCAACTGAATATAAGAATAGTAACTTATAAAAGACTCAAACTGATAATAAAGTCACAGAAATAAATAACACTTCAACCAAAGATTACTGTAATTTTGATAAAACTATATATTCAATTTTCACTTGATTGTTTAATTAATTGAATAAATGAAAATAAACTTAAATATTTCTAGTTTATGTAGTTAATATAGTTACAGAAATGCATTAACCGTCCAAGAAAAGATTAATGTAATAACGATAAGCTACACTTATTTCCACCATAAATTGAATAAACGACTAGAAACTTAAAGATTCCGACTAAATATTGCTCATAATGATAAACATTCAACCAAAGATTACTGTAAATCTATGATACTCAAGTCAAACCATGATCTACTCAAATCAGATCCAGAAACACCAACAAGGTCAACACTCATAACTATCAACTTTCGAGCTAAGATCCACGCAGATCTAGTTTACCGGTGCCAATCTAAGCCAAGAACGGCGGTGACAGAGCGAACACAAAGAGCTTCGAAGAGAAGAGCTCCAAGCAAAAAGAAGATAGAAGCGAGGAAAGGGATCGCTGCTCGTAGCTCTTTAGACCAGTGCTTGTAGAAAGGGACACGCGTAACGACGGCGAGAACCAGGACCGACCAGAGAACTGGCTGAAGACGAGAATGCCCCCACGGTGACACGTATCTCATGTAATCGACCGCCACGTATGATATTGCAGCGATCCCAAGTCCGGCTCCGGACATCTGAGAAGGCGATAGTCGCCGCATCATGCCCGGCTTTGGCGGATGAAGAAGTGGCAAAATGGAAAAGTCTTCACTCTTTCTTAGCAAGACCATTTTTGTCCGAAACTAGCTACTTATTTGGTAATGCAACATTATTATTTGCCGAGTGAATTTTACAAATTGATTATATTTTTCAAGAAAAAATTAATGTTGCTTACTTAAAAACTATAACAGTTTATTAAAAAAAAAACTGACATGACTTGAAAGTAATTACAACATGTACACTAACATTCATACAAATTTATAGTTTGATAAGATTTTATAGATAGAATAATAACACTATTAACTATATTTAGATATATCACCATTAATAGATTTTTAGTAAAATACAAAATTAAAATAATATTATAAAATTTTGTGAGTTTTAAATATTTGAAATTTTACTTATATTTTATAGTTGTTATAAATTGATGATTAAAATTCATTAAGTGAATGCCGATTATTTTATTAAGCTAGTAAATAAATCAAAAGTTTATCGAGTTGTTGTATCTAGACAAAAAGAAATCCAATAAACATAAATTTCTTAAATTTATATTAGGATTTTTTAAATTATATCTAGATATATTAATCTACTTAAATATATAACTTATCTCATAGCTATTGATGACCTTTTTGTTAAAATAATAAATAAATCATTTTTTATCATGATGGAGTGTTTTAAGCAAAATAAATCAAATAAACCTAAATATATTATAATGTTATACTAAATTTTGATCCGCGCTTCAAAAGCGCGGATTTAATTTTGGAATGAAATAAATATTTTTTATATGAATTTCTATATAAGATAGTGTATAAGTCTGGACAAATATATCTGAAATCGAAGAACCGAACCGTGCCAAACCGAAATATCAAAACCAAAATTAAAATGAATTTCATAAATAATCGAGCATATCTTATATTTTTGGATTAAAAAAAAACTGAACCGGATCCAAATCAAAAACCGAATGAGTACCCAAAATTTTAAAATACAAATTATAAACCTATTTAAGGATGTTGATTAGCTTAACTTGTTTTAGTATGTAGTTATACACTTATTCTACGTATATAATAAAGATTTGTAGGCTGTTACTATTGAATTCAATAAATATCTAAAATGAGCAAGCAACCTGATTTTGTATTTTATAATCGTAATTAAACCAAGTCCGCTAATTTTTGTTTTGATTTTTAGAGTATCGATATATGGTAGACAATTTTGTAGGTAAAGGAAAAAAATCAAATAATCATTTTGCAATTAATATGGATGCTATTAGTAATAATCTTGTATAGTTAAAGATAAATAAGGTAAGACCAAAAATTAATTAGCTAATGAATAAATACAACAACCTTGTATAAGTAGATTTTTTAAGACTCATTCCTTTTTAATAGTATAGATTCTAAGAAATTGAAATATAAAAGAAAAGCCAAATTTCAAATGGCTAATTTTATGTTTATTCTAAAACCAGTGAAGTAAAAAACTAAAAGTATATCAAAAATTATAATTTTTGAAAATAAATAATCCAGGAATGCATGAAGTTATTATTCATGCTTCCGAACAGGATGCCGGCATTCAATTCTTGCCTAGAACTCTTATTCAGACTCAGCTCCATTCATGCCTTCGAGTAAAATGGATTAGTATTCCCGAATACAGAAATATTTGACCTAGGAAATATGTTAGGATCGGAACTCTTTTTCTCCTTTATTGTAGTTTAGCTATAGTTTCTTGAATTAATTATAGTTGGTAAAATGAATTACTTGAAGACTACTAAGATTGGCTACATTGAGCTATACTATGTAAAAGTTATTTCATCATTCCTATTCCCTCCTTGAGTTTTTGTGGTGATCCCTGATTTAGTTTTGAGATGTATAAAAAGGCTGGGACAGGGCTAGAGTGAGTCACTGCGCTTCCTCCCTCTTGCTTGCATAATTTCTCCAAAGTCTTTCAAGCGAAGCTCCTTCGATATGTGGTTCTTAAGTTTCTATTTCCTTATTTTTAGTTTCTTTTCATGAGGTTATTTAAGTATCTGAGTTAAGATATATTTGATGTAAACATTTTTTTTGAAGAAACTTCGTTTAGATCTTTGCTTCAAAAATCCAGAAATTTGTTGGTATGGTGGTGTCTGTTTGTTTTTATTGTGTAATGGTAGTATTTGTATAGGATTGAACTTGCTATATCTTTTTCTGAGTCTATGGATCTTGCTTCAGACTTGCCGCCTCTGTTTCAGATCTGGTTTCTGATTTTCTTCACCATCTTCTTGACACATTTCCTTAGTTCGTTTTTGAAGATGAAAGCAATCATTGATGCAACCTATGATGGCAGTCTGGAAGGTTTACATGTTGCTTTAACTGAGTTCTTCTTCTACGTTGTTTTTCATGGTTGGTTCTTTTTAAGAGAGACCTAAACTATGTTTTGTATTTTTTTTCTCTTTCCGACAGAAGTTTTCCTTGTGGTTTGATTCTTGTGACTCATGCAATCAATAAAATCTCTCTTATACTGCCTTATCTTACGATTTGAAGCTTATTCTTAACAATAGATAAGTTGATGACCTTGAACCTCAAAACACAAGAGGAGAGAAACCACTCCACGTTGCAAGCTACCATAACAACCTACCACAAACTCTTCACTTGTGTATGATATTGGACAGTGTATGCACAGTAAAAAGCTTCGGTGAAGTGGTTAAGACAGTATAAAATCATTAAATTGTAAAATATAAATGCAATTGGGTGGCTGATTGTATATCCACGGTAAAAATCTATGAACCCGACAAACATGCCATTTAAATTGCATTAACTCTTGAAAAATACAATCACATCATTCGCGAACTACTCACTTTTACTTAATATTCATAAATATTCAATTAGTAATTCTTATAATTTCATTATTGATGTAGAAAGTTTGGTTTGGTAATATTTGCTAAAAAATTAACTAGATTTTCAATTGCGCTACTGCAAGTTTATATTAATAGTTAGTTTCATTTTATACTAGTGTCACTAATAAAATAAAAATGAATCGACAAAATATAAATGGTTTATATACATTTTCTATGAAATCGTATTCAAAGTATGCTTTATTAGTTTCATATTAAGTTATTATAAAATTATATCATTTAAAGAATTAATATTTAGATATATCTTTGTTTGTATACATAAATGTATAAGCGTATTTATAAACGTATTTATATTATTTATTAATCATAATTTTAAAACAATATATAATTTTTGATGTGTATTAACCAATATTACACTGTTATAAAAAAATTAATTATAATTTACCTATCCTTCTATTTGAGTTACATAAAAGATTAATCCATATGCACAATCACTAGCTTTCCTTCGTATTTACCAAATTTTGACAATGAAAGTATAATATTATATACTTATTGCGTCCATATATGTCTTTTGACAATGAAAATATAATATTATTGTATACTTATAGCATGCATATATGTATTTGAAATATTTTTATTTAATTCTGTTAAATGCATATATGACAGTATAATGTCAAGATTTAGTTCTTAATGATAAATATTTTTTATAAAATTTAAATACTAATATATAAATTCTAAAATATAAGATATTCTTCTACTTGATCTAGTTAATATATATAATATCAGGACTATGATGTTTTATTAGTTCAAAGATATTTTTTGTAATTGTCAGATGTTTGCTAAAATTTCATTTTTAAGTTTATGGATTAGTATTCTTAGATAATATAGTCTTCATTTATTGAAATTATGATTAATATTCTCTGTATCCTTCTTTTCTGTTGTCGTTGAGATTATACTATAGTGTGATCAATATTATTTATAAATATTATGAGGAATTTTAACTAATTTATTTTGAGAAATTATTTGAAATACACTAAGTTGGATACCACTTTTCAAAAATACATTTAATCAAATATACTTTAACATTTGAGATTAGAGTTTAGTGATTATTTTTTAGGGTTTAAAATTTAGGAGTATGGTGGGGTTGAGTATATAAAATTTTATAAATAATTCGTAAACATTTATAAGTGATTTATGAGGGTTAGTTTTGTCTTTTATAATAA
The DNA here is from genome assembly GCF_000695525.1 of Brassica oleracea var. oleracea. Classification (NCBI taxonomy): domain Eukaryota; kingdom Viridiplantae; phylum Streptophyta; class Magnoliopsida; order Brassicales; family Brassicaceae; genus Brassica; species Brassica oleracea. The sequence continues at coordinate 16,507,099 of NC_027749.1, read as the reverse complement.
ACTTAAGGTATTTATAAGGGTTTTCTGCAAAAAAAAACCCTCAATGTGGTTTTTTTTTTGCAAATTAATTCGCGAACTCAAAAACCCACGGGTCAACCCTCCAAGTGTCAGTCAAACCGCAATATAACCCTCGGCCGTATATATGTGTATTTGACTGTGTATAATTTTAACATTTTTCAATACTACGTCGTTTTGACACTAAATTTTTAATGATTTTTTTTTTTTCACACACGGTTTGAACCTTGAACTTTAAACACTATGTTCATGCTACATAACCATCTCCGCCAACAGATATATTTGTTTACTTAACAAACACAATTATATAGATTTCTAAATTCATTTCGAAATGTCCTTGTTTCTTCTTCTTCCTTTGGACATGGGAGCTTGCGTAAATGCATAATGAAGGTGGGGTGATCCATAAAAGCGCAGCATATATTTTTTTTTTCTATCGTCATGGGAGCGCATCATATCTTTCTTCTTTCCTCTGGCCACGATAACACTCGAAGAAGAATGCGGAGATGAGCCGGAAACGTGAATCTCATCCCGATTGTTGTTCAAAACATGTGAGATAATAACTATAAATAAAGAAAATCGAAAAAATAAATGCTTGAGTAACAATCAAAGGATCATCCCACCTTCATTGTGCATTTACGCAAGCTCCCATGTTCAAGAGAAGAAGAAGAAACAAGGTCATTTCGGAATGAATTTTTAGAAATTTATATAATTGCGTTTGTTAAGTAAACAAATATATTTGTTGGCCGAGATGGTTATATAGCATGCACATAGTGTTTAAGGTTCAAGTTTCAAACCACGAGTTCAACAATTTTTTTTCATTAAAAAATTAGCGCCAAAACGACCTAGTATTGAAAAAAATGTTAAAATTATACACAGTCAAATACACATA
>NC_027749.1:16503022-16504309 GCF_000695525.1 Brassica oleracea var. oleracea | reverse complement strand
CCTTAACCCAAGCGAATATTCCAAAACTGCAACCTTGGTCCCTGAATTCTTGTCTTCTTTCGCTGTGGCCCTAAAGGTTTCAGATTGGTAGTGTATCCTTTCAAATTGACACCAAACATTTCAATTGTGCACTCCATACCCTAATGCACATAATTGAACAAATATATACAATGTGGACACCTAAATGCAATCTAAAGTGATTAAAAATGAACTAAATGAGATGCTAAATATGATTAATTACACATAAACAGTTATCTAATCTATTAATTCAAAAACTTAATTTTTATCTACCACATAAGACCAGTTAAAGAATTAGTTAATATGACATATTTGATTATTTACATTAATAATAAACCAACTATAAATTTGAATTTTATTTTTAAGTATTACAAAATCTATTGAGAAAATATCTAACAAAATATTACCAAAAATTATAAACATTTGTATAAAATAACATATTAATTGCTTTTGTAATCAATAATATAATTGTTATAACACAATGTTAACTAGAATTTTATTATGAAACAAGAAAAAAAAATTGTATACTATTTTTTTAATAAATTCTATAATTAAATTTTGTATTATATAAAAATACAAGTGCTATAAGAATTAAATATGGAAAAATTATATTATATAGGTAAATTAAAAAGCAAATTTGTTATTGCATACCCTAGGTAAACACAACGGTATACACCCGATATACACACCGGTGTACACCTCCAATATGCAATACGGTATACACTACGGTGTACACTCCCAGTATACTCTACGGTGTACACCCCAGTATAATTTATGGTGTATACTCCGGTATATATTACGGTGTACGCTAGGTTGTACACCCTGGAATACAAGTGCTATAAGAATTAAATATGGAAAAATTATATTATATAGGTAAATTAAAAAGCAAATTTGTTATTGCATACCCTAGGTAAACACAACGGTATACACCCGATATACACACCGGTGTACACCTCCGATATGCAATACTGTATACACCTCGGTATACACTATGGTGTACACTCCCAGTATACTCTACGGTGTACACCCCAGTATAATTTACGGTGTATAATCCGGTATACATTACGGTGTACACCCTAGCGTATACACTCCAGTGTACGGTAAGGTGTACACTCCGGTGTGTAGTGTATGCTAGAGTGTACACCCCGGTGTGTAGTGTACGCTAGGTAAACACAACGGTATACACCCGATATACACACCGGTGTACACCTCCAATATGCAATACGGTATACACTACGGTGTACACTCCCAGTATACTCTACGGTGTAC
>NC_027749.1:16494355-16501464 GCF_000695525.1 Brassica oleracea var. oleracea | reverse complement strand
GAATATAAAATGTAACTTTAAGAATCCATTTAGATTTCTTTAAATAATAACAATAAATCATTCCTTTTATGTAAAGTTATAATATTTATATATATAATAAAATAATGTTTAAGATGATTATTTTTAAATAATAAATCGTCTCTTTTATTATTTGTTTATTAGTTTTAACAGCTTTGTTTTGTTTAAAATATTTATTTTTCACATAGTTTTGCATTTAAGTGTTCATATTATTTATGCACATATATTTGCATATAATAAGGGTTGTAAAGGAGCATGATTGAAGTCGACATAAGAAACGACGACGAAGACTTCAATTGTTTTTATAAAAACAAATTAACATAATAAGGGTTGCAAATCTGAAAGTTATTGAGCCAAATTGTAATAAATCAACATCCAAGGGACTTAAATTGCAATAAGGATTAAACTGGTTCAGATTGGATCAAAGCTTGGAGATGACGACGACTTCAATTTCCGGTGCACTGGCTGGAGAACAAGACGACGAGTGGAGCTTTGTGTAGTAGGCGATCAGGAGATCATGGTGATGAGTAAAAATCGATGTTTGCTCAAAAACAAAAAAAAAAGAGAGTAAAGATTGAGGTAGGTCATTTTTGCTTCCACATTTCACAAGTTGTCGAGTCAGAATCTATAAGTTTATGGGTCAAAAGGCCAAATTCGTCACCGATTTATTTCTCTCCCCCCTAGCGGCCCGTTTCGATAATAAAAACTTGCAGCGACCCACTTGGCCAATTAAAAACTTGAAGTGACCCTATGTCACAAGCGACTCAGTTTTGAAGCTATTTTGTAAGTTTTTTAAATGTACATATTTAAATATTAAAATGATCCGATATATAGACTTTTGATGAAGTCTACTTAAATGTTAAGGCTAGTAGACTTCAAATAAAATTTACAAAACCATAAATTTTAAAAATACTTAATTAGAAGTCTTTTAATATAAACACAAAATACACATTTAGGTTTTATAGATGTAAATATTTGTAAGGAGAATTTGAAAACCGTATAAAAGAATACCTCCAAAATAAGATAAAATTATAAAGAAAAAAAGCATAAGACAAAAAATTCAATATCATATTTTGTAGAATTATAATAAAGTCTGCTTAAAATATATGGTTTACTAAAATTCATTTGAAAATAATAAATTAACATTAACCAAAATATAATGTGGACAAAAATATCTGTTTCATAATTTCTGAAAAGTTTTTGCAAATCTTAATGAACAATACCATTATTTGATATATAGTTGTTTATTGAAAAACTCAAATATTTATTAACTAATTACTTAGACACCTATTGAATAATGTCAAAAAAGATTGACAAAAGTAGGACTTATATAACCAAAGAGTTTTTGTAAAAAAGAAAATTAAAAATTAGGTGTGTAAACTAAAACTAAGGAGAGTGAGTGGAAGTGATAAGAAAAAGGAGAGTGGGGGCACAGAATCTGTGGCTTATATCTCACAAAAATCTCCAACACTCTTTCTCATTGGATAAGAGAAGTATCCAAAGGCCTTTCATTTCCATTGATCCTCCTTCTCATTGGATAAGAGAAGTAACCCAAAAACACATCTCACAAACTCACTCCTCAAACCTCTCTCTCATCTTCAAGCTATCCGATCAATGGCAGCGACAATGGCGACATCAGCAAAATGCATGTCCCTAAACACATCTCTTCCTAAAGCCCTAAACCAAACCAAACCCATCTGTTCCTCAAAACCCTTCATCTCCCTCCCATCCCCACCAAAACCCACCGTCTCTCTCGCCGTCACTAGCACCGCCCTCGCCGGAGCCGTGTTCTCTTCCCTCAGCTACTCGGAACCCGCTTTCGCCGCTCACCAGATCGCTCAGCTGGCAGCGGCGGCTCAAGGTAGCGACAACCGCGGCCTAGCTCTCCTCCTCCCGATCGTCCCGGCCATCGGATGGGTACTCTTCAACATCCTCCAGCCAGCTCTTAACCAGATCAACAAGATGCGCGCTAGCAAAGGAGTCGTCGTGGGTCTTGGCATCGGTGGTGGTCTCGCTGCGTCAGGGCTTTTGACTATGACCCCGGAGGCCTCCGCTAGTATGGTCAACGAGATGGCGGCGGTGGCGGAAGCTGCGGCGAAAGTTGAAGACAACAGGGGACAGTTGTTGTTGTTCGTGGTTGCGCCGGCTCTGCTTTGGGTTCTTTACAATATATTGCAGCCTGCTTTGAACCAACTCAACAAAATGAGGAATAAGTAATAATCTTTTTGTTTACATGTAATCATTGTTGGGATTCAAAATGTAAAATTAATCATTTGTTTCATGGACAGATTCTCTGGTTAAATTTTGGACAGACTTATTCTTGTTTTTATTTTTAACTAGGTTTCACAAATAAGATTTCCATATTCCAACCGCCATCATCATATAATACCTAATTAAGGATGAAAACGTCGCATTTTCTTGTGCATTTGCATGTTTTCTTGCTATCGTGTAATGTGACTCTCCCACATATGAGATTATAGAAACAGTTAGTTATTTTGTGAGGGTGAAATGAACTACTGGAATCTATATCTTGGTAAAACAAAAACTACCTAGAAATAGAGTAAGAATGTGTTGCTTCTGAAATTTACAATGCAAGAAGCATTGGTGTGTTTGTTTGCATTTTTGTATCTCATCAGTACTTCATAATGCACAGTGGTGGTAATTTTAGTTTGCCGTATAATATATATTGACTCTCTATACGCATGATTAATGTTTACAAAGACCCGCCTAACCTTTCGTTAGTCACTTCATGGAATTGTTAAACTAAATTATGCAATACTAGTGGCCACATGGCTTAGTTTCCTACCGGTGTTATACGTCACTTATAAAACAACCTGTCAACGTGACATATAACGTCTGATTACAGATGTAACCGGTTGACAATATAACAAATACAACAAACTATGGGAGATGCAAAAGCAAACACACATTCAGATAAATGCTCTCCAATTCATTTTATCAACATTCAATTTTATTTAAATTAAAAAAAAAACAGGCAGGACATCAATGATTCGTGCACGTTAAGGTTTTTAGTTTTAAAAATAAATTGGGAACATGGAAACTAAAGCATAAAAGTCTTACAAAGATTTAAAACATAAACTTTACGAGGAACCAACTGCATAAGAAGATATTGCAGTAACTTAACCCCACAAAAGTTTTACTCCTTTTTACTACTGGAGTCCTTAAGCATGCCCTTCTTCCGGATCTGGAGACACCTCTTAATGTTAAAGGATTCAAAAACACTTTCGGGCAATGCAGAGACAACATAACCCATGAGGGCGTGAGGCCAGTAAGGTGTGCAACGTGGTTCATAGCCTACAAAACGCAGTGCTGCCTTTGCGTAACCCTCTGGAGATGCAACTAAGAAAGATGCCCTTCTTATCTTGGTCATCTTTGTAGCAACATACAAGGGTACCTATAAAAACACTCACCCATATATAATCAAGAAACCAAAAAGGCTATTGGGCAGCGTTACCCATTAAATTGATTTGGTAACAGACAACTACACAGTGAACTATAACATCTGGAAAGTTGTTACGTTTAAGCATCTAAGGCCATATGATACATATTCCATAGTTTTCTAGTTTTGACACTCTATAACATAAACAGGCATCAGAAACGAGATCTCACATCACAGAAGCATTCAGCAAAGAGAAATGGGATGCAATAGTTCCTCAATCGAAAAAAACACTAAAATAAGCTTTTGAAACAAAAATCATCAACCTTCTAGGTCCATTAAACAGTGTCAGGAAACCATGAAAGATACAGCATAACGTATTTTCAATGGATTAAAGAAACTACGTTTTACACATTAACAAAATTGTCAGACAAAAACTTAAATAACTACTTCATTAGTTTCCAAAGGGGAACATATGAAGCCAGGAACTACTATTCTTGGTAACTTAACCTATGAATCTATGATCACAAGCCAAAATCAACACAAAGACGCAGCAAAACAAAGCAGCAATGGTTCAGGAAAGTTCACCTGGCATTGAACATCAATCCCACTTTTCTTGTACTCAACATGGAGACACCTTGAGAACTGATCCACATACCTGAGATTAAAAAAAAAAAAAAAAAAAAACATGCAAACAAACAATGTCACTTCTTCTAACATCAGATCAAACAAAACAACGTTCTCGAACTATACTCCTTACGTTTTAGCGCCGGCATAAACAGAGTAGAACGGATAGGAAGGGATAAGAGCAGCAGCACCAGACCCCATATTAACAATAGCTCCCCGCTTCCTCTTCAGCATATTCACCAACACAGCCTGAGTAACCTTCGTAGTCCCCTCAACATTGATCTTAATCAAGTTACCAAGCAGCTCCTCATCAACCTCGTGGAAGTACTTAGCGTAAGGGTACGAAACCCCAGCGTTGTTGATCAGAATCCCAACCTCCAGACCTTCGATCGCCTCCTTGATCCGCCTCACGCCTCCGTCGATATCTCCGGAGAAGTCCATCACCACGGTCTTGATCTGGGTGTTGCTGTACTTGGCTTGAATCGAGTCGGAGACGTCTTTGAGCTTGTCGGGGTTGCGGGCGACGAGGACGAGGTTGAGGCCTTTCTGGGCGAGCTGAAAGGCGAAGGCTTTGCCGATGCCGTCTGTGGGGCCGGTGATGATGGCCCAGGATCCGTAGCGGCGGAGGTTCTTGCCGGGGCGGAGGAAGTAGATGTAGAGAGATGTGAGGAGGGTGAAGGTGAACCTGAGGATGGAGATGGAGCCGAGGGAGAAGAGGACGAGGAGCCATGTCGGCTGGGATTTGAAGTAAGTGCAGATCTCCATGAGATGGGTTGGAGAATGAGGAGAGAAAGTTAGGGTTTTTAAGGAGAGAGAGAGAGAGAGATGGGAATTGAATAGGGAGAGAGGAAGGAGGCGAAGATGGGTGAGCAGAAATCCACCGGAATTAAACTACTCTCTCACCTCACTTATTATTTGTTTTTTCTTTAAATTTAATTTTGTGTCGTCTTTCTTATTTTTGAACTTCCTTCATTTCAAATATGAAAGAAACTTGGCAGCTCCGATGTTGACATGTCTGTTTTAGGAGGCATCTCCTATAATAACACCAAATTTAGTGTTTGATGTTTAACTTTATTTTTCATCTCCAACCATTACACAAAATTTTACATAACAATAATATTTTATAATATTTTCTTTTTAGTTTTTGTAATTTAATACATTAATTATTTGTAATTGACTAATTATATTTATCACATTTAGTTTTTATATTTATTTTTAAACTAATAATTTTACCATTCTATTTATTTATATATGTCATTATTTTAATTAATTTAAATACTTATTTATTAAAATATTAGTCAAAATTAAAAATTTATACATTTTACACAAACATTTGTATTTTGTTACAAGTTAATATAATTGATAATACTCATTTAATTATATTATTCGTTAAAAATATTAATACAATGAGAGTTTAATTGTTTAGTAATGTGAAAATACAAATAAAAATATAAAATATTATGATATTTTCATTTTAACTATAAGCTAGAATTAATTTATAAAACTAATATATTTATAACTAAATAAAAATATATCATTTTAATATTTAGTGTAATAAATAGTGTTACACCAAATACTATTTACACTACGTCAAATCTGGTGGGATGGCGTCTCTTTGAAAATGAAATTACACCAAGTTTGGTATTTTGTTGTCTCACTGGAGATGACTTCAAAAATCACATGCTAACTTTGCAATTCAGACGCAAGATACAAATGTCAGCCAAAATGTCTCTATTGGCACCACTAATAATTTGGTGCTTTGTGGAATAGGAGCTCTCTGGAGGGACGAGGGTGGATACAAATAAAATGAATGTTTTTGATCATAAAATTCGATCAAAGACTGATGTATCAAGGAATAATTAATGTCAATCTTTCCTTCAGACTTCTCCTTGCAAATTAATGTCATGTATATGATGGACTTGGAATAAATGAATGGAATGACACGATGATGAGTATGTTGTTTTCTTACTTACTGACTAATTAATCTTCTGCGATCCAAGCACCGGTCTGCTCTGTTGGAAGCAACTACGAGGTATTTACATATAGGAGGGTACATGTGTGCTAATCATGAGAATAAGTGACCGATGAATATGGCACGATGCGACCTGATGTGTGAATGCTTCGTCGGCCTTCTCATCCCGTGAGGCGTTGTCCAGTATTATGTTCGTATTGGCATTTATAAAATCAACCCCAACAAAAGATTCAAATAGTTCGTAGGAGGGGATAAATGGTATAGAACAATATACCCAAAATTGATATTTGATTATAATAGGGTATTGGTTAACAATGCATACTAATCAAAGTATTGGTTAATGGGAAACATGAAGACATTTGACAGCACACGAAGAAGAAACAGCATCGTGCCTTAGTCTCCTTTCATATATAAATTTATCAATATGGTGGTCAAATGATGCGTTTTATGACTTCTTTCCCATTCTTCTCATAATGTAATTAGTTTTGCTTTATCAAAGATTGTATAGGCTAGATGAAGCTTTTGTTATTCAATGTATGATTTTATGTTGGTCCTTTATATTGTAGCGTTTGTTGCGTGTAAAAGGTGAAATTTTGCATGATTTATAACAAGTATAGTTATTTTTGTTTGTTAGATTAGTATGTCATCTGGAGCGCTGCTGCAATTAGAGTAGCAAAGAGACCTCAAAATACTGTAAAGTCATACCAGTAAGTCTATTATGTTAATTTATGTGTTGTTTTTAAGAAGGAAAAAGGCGATCCATGAATCCCCTATATATTAAAATAGAAGCATTGTCATTTAATGTTTTTACACTACACTGGACATGTGACAGCCCCACGTCGATTTCAATTTCACTACAAGAAAACACATGCTTAACGACGAAAATTAACGAGGAAAAACAATCCTCGTAAATTTACGTCGAGTTTACGACGAATTTACGTGAAAAACTAAAGTCATCGTTATTTCCTCGTAACGTAACGACAAAACTGTTTCGTCGTAAAGTGGATGTAATTTTACGAGTATTTTACGAGGAAAAACTATTTCCTCGTAAATACGACGTAAAATTTGCGTGGTATTTACGAGGGAATAGTTTAC
>NC_027749.1:16483519-16489379 GCF_000695525.1 Brassica oleracea var. oleracea | reverse complement strand
GATGTTCCGAGAGCGACATCGTCTTATGGTCAGCGACGGGATGATGAAGTCACGGAGCTGCGTAGAGAGTCCGCTCAGCTGCGTAACGAGTTGACCGCGACAAAATCTCGTATGGGTGGAGTCGAGGGCTTCTTGGACGTTATTGCGGCCACAAATCCGGAATGGGAGTCCATGTTGAGGAACATGCGACAACAACATCCCATTCATGGCGAGTCATCCGACGACGTACATAACGAGGCGGATGTTTCGAGGAGGAGTGATGAATTCTACCGGGCGATGAACGACCCTTAGTTTTTTTTTTGGTTGTTGTATTATATAAATTCAAAACTTATTTATATATAAAATATTTTCATATTTATTTATTTTTATTTTGAATTTTAATTTATTATTAAATTAAATAATTTTAATTATTTTTTAATTATATTTTAAAATTCTGTAAAATAATAAAAACGAAGTAAATTCGTAGCCAATGTACGACCTCTTTACGTAGAAACCTTACGAGGAAATGACGAGAAACATTTAACCAGTATTTTACGAGGAATCATTTACGAGGAAATAACGAGGAAAAGTTTACGACCATTTTACGAGGAAATCATTTCGTGGTTGTTACGTGTATTTTGCGAGGAAACTCTTTCAAGGTATTTACGTGTAGGTTACGAGGAACTATTTTCGAGGTATTTACGAGGAATTATAGCGACATTCTTACGTGGAATATTGACGTGATCTTTACGACGAATCGTCCTACTTCGTCTTTACGACGAAATATATTCCTCGCTAAGTTACGACGAATTAGAGAGGAAATATGTGTTACGACAGACGTGTAACGAGCAAACGTGTTTCCTCGCTAATTCGTCGTAAAGCCTCTTTTACGACGAATTAGCGAGGAAAACCGCCCTCGTTAAGATTATGTTTTCTTGTAGTGTTTGAGTATGCTAACACGTCGGCCTCTCAATCATTTAACAATTAGTGCGTTTATACCCAAATTTTTTTAACTCCACCGCATACAATTTATTGTGTTTACACTAACTTTTTAATCAGTTTATTTTCTTCCTTTATTTTTAACATTTGTATTAGTGAACTTAAATTTTCTCTACACAACTACTGAATAATATCATTTAAAAAGAAAAAAAATTAAAAAATCATTAAGATTCACATTCACTAAAATGCTGGAATGAGAATGTTTTTCAAAACTGAAAGTTTCGTATATTACCGAACTTAGTCATTGTTGAAGTTTCTATACACGAATGCAATAAATAATTGTGACTGGTTATGAATTAAGAAAATTGAGGTAAAAAACACCACACACAAAGTTGGATCTTTAGTTTTGGCCAAATAACATAATCCGATTGCTAGAAAAAAGACAGAAATCAGAAAAACTTAGAAAAAAAAAGTTCATGAAATCGATTGAAAAACAGAATTCAGGTGCCGACCGAAGATATCACATTATTTTCCAACAAACTGTTAACACTTTTCACTCGATTATATTGTATTTTTATTATATTTACCAAGTTTCTTAAATAAAAAGTATATGTTATTGGTTATAAACTACGTCAGCTTTGAAACATACTCAACAATATTGAAATGATGCCACAACCATTTTTATTTTTATTGATATTCTTAAAATATAGTCCAATAATTACGTATGTTAAATAAGCCCCTAATATATGTTTTACATTTATTTTATTTTGCTTTATATTATTATAAGAAAGTAAGTCTGGGTAAAATACCTGATCCAAAGGACCGAACCAAAGTAGATTTGAAATTAATAATAAACACAAACTAAAATATTTTGGATACCAAAAATATCTACATCACAATTATATAATTAAATATGTTAATTATTTTAAATTTATATCTATTAGATATTCAGAATATTAAAGTATCTAAACATTATCAACAAAGTTACAAGTAAATATCTAAAAATAACAGAAAATGTTAAAAATACTGAAAATATTTATTTGCTCTCCATCCAAATATTTAAATTGAGCTATTTTTATGTAAATTTAAATATTTAGTCTTACATTATTTAATTTTTTTATATTTTATATTTATTTTATTTTTGGATATTGAGGATTTAAGCATATTTGGGTTTTTTTAAAACATAATTAAAAAGGATATGGGAAATCAAATCTGAACCTGCAATGTTTCAACCAAATCCAAACCAAAATTTTTAAATATCTGAATACGATTTAAATTTCTAACTCTAAAATCCGAAATCCGAATAGATCAACTGAATCCGAACGGATATATGGATGCCCATCTCCAGAAAAAGCTATACAAAAAATATTTTTAGTACAACATACAATAAATATAAATATATACTATTAAAGCAGAATCCCTACTAGGATTCTACCCTTGATTTTTAACATATTTACAATGGTATGCCATTGCATTTAATTCTAATATGAATATTATTTATTTACAAGACAACTAAATATTTCCTATATTTATGGTAACTAATCTTTCCATATTTTTGTAAATGATAATAATTCTACTTTCTATGCAATCTATATATATTATTTAATTTAAATATCGAATACTCTAACCGTTGGTGGTTATATTAGAATAAGTTTTATCTGATATATTTTTAAATTAAATTTATTTCCTTTTTAAATTGATGTTACATAAATTTTCTAAATATATACGTTTACAAAACTAATATTTCACATAAATCCTAATTAACAATTTCTAATTATCTTTAAATTAATATTTAAAAACTTAAAATAAAATTGATTTTTCTAAACAAACCTATGATTAATAAATAGACATTTTTACAAAAAAAATTCGGTTTATTTTATCAAATATACAAAATATTTATCAAGTAGAAGTGGGTTGAATATATAGATTTTTTTATTTCTTTTATGAATTAACAAACATGTTAATAATTTTATTAAAAAAATAATCTCACGCTTTGAAAGCACGGATCAAAATCTAGTAATCTAATAAACTATTTCACTCCGCGCACGTCGTGTGTTTCTACCATGTAATAGTAGTATAGTATTTCTATTAGAAATCTCCAATAGCTAATTAGATTGGACAAGATGAAATCTATTTTTATTAGGCAACCAATTGTAGACTTTGATGTGTAATTCTACGAAACAACATAAACAATGTTATATAGTATTATAGTATACTTTATATAAATATAAACGATTAATCCATGACAAATTTGTGACATATATCTTCACTTCTTCCTTCATTCCAGTTCGGTTTCTTTTATTTCTTGCTAAATGATAAATATTATTAATGGAAATGAAAGTTTGGTTACAAATTAATTGAAACCACAGTCTGATTAACATCTGATTTGATCCTAGTTAACGCAAAAATTTAAGAAGACTCTAGGATACACAAGAATTAACTCCAAACTTCTAACAAGAGAGCTTGAACTTAATAAGCATTGATATCAAGAGAGACAATAAGATTCGTTGGAGTCAGTTGTAAACGAGCCTCGGATATAAAAGGGAACTCGTGTGTCAGTTAGAAGGTTAAGCATTTAGAGAGTGAGTGCTGGTGGCTGGTTTCTTCGTGTGTGGAGATTCAAGAAAGGAGTCTTCAAGTTTATACACTTGGACTTGTCTCATTTCATATCAATAAAACTACATTGTTCTTATCACTATCCCTCGTTTGATATAAGTGTAGTCGCCACCCTTCCTCCATATCCCAAAAAAGTGACTGATAGAACACGGATTATCTTAGCGGTCTGCTTAATATTGGAGGTGACCGTTGCGTTTGTTTCCTCTTTGATCGGTTTCCTCTTCTATATGAGGCATAAGAGGGTCAAAGAGGTTCTTGAGGAATGGGAGGTTCAGTATGGACCTCACAGGTTTGCATACAAGGAGCTTTACAATGCCACAAAGGGTTTTAAGGAGAAGCAAGTTCTTGGAAGTGGAGGTTTTGGTCAAGTCTATAAAGGAAATAGCGAGTTTATAGTCGAGATCTCGACCATTGGTCGTCTAAGACATCCAAACTTAGTAAGGCTTTTGGGATATTGTAGACATAGAGATGATCTCTTCTTGGTTTATGACTTTGTGCCCAATGGAAGCCTAGACAAGTATATATACCGTAATGAGAATCAAGAACGTCTACTTGGCATCAACGTTCCAAGTTCATCAGAGATGTTGCGTCTGCTCTACTGCATCTGCATCAAGAATGGGTACAGGTCATTATTCAACGAGATATCAAACCCGCTAATGTTTTGATCGACCAAGAAATGAATGCGAGGCTAGGGTACTTCGGATTGGGGAAGATGTATGATCAGGGAATCGATCCTCAGACGTAAGTGGCGGGAACGCTCGGGTATATCGCACCTGAGTTTCTAAGAACAGGAAGAGCAACTACCAGCACTGATTGAGAGACGTGAAGCGAAGAACGAAGAAGTTCTTGTGGAGTGGATCTTAGAGCTTTGGGAAGAAGGGAAACTTTTTGATACAGCTGAGGAAAGTATCCGTCAAGAACCAAACAGCGGAGAGATTGAGCTTGTTTTGAAGCTAGGTGTGTTGTGTTCGTATCAGGCTGAATCGGGAGACCGGATATGAGTGCGGTTATGCAGATCTTGAATGGCGTTTCGCAGCTTCCAGATAATCTTCTTGATGTGGTAAGGGCTGAGAGATTGAGAGGACAGCCTGTTATATGAATGGAGATGCTATTTGATATGAATTCAATGAGTACGTTACCGTTCACAAATTCTTTCATTTCCCATGGACGATGAAGCCTGAGAAGACTGTAGTTTTGATGAACATTATATTCAATTTATCAAGAGATTATGGCTGTATCTGGATGAACAAATGAATGCATGGCCAAAAACCAAGAAGAGTTTTCTTTATTTTTCTTAGTTACTTGAGACCGTAAATCTATAATATAATGAGACAGTTGACTCATTCCTGAGCCGACACGTCAGCATTTTGGTAGGTCTCACTTTTAAAAAGTATGAAAAAAGTGTCAAGCCTGTTGCTCGAACCCGGACAATTGAGATACACACACCAACATTTATACCACTAAACTAAAGGATACTTTATACATTGATGGCCGAAACTAATATATATTTATGAAGGTCGGAAACTTTTGCTTCTTAAGTTTTCTCTGTGGGCCGGGCCTACAATTGTATTATGAGTTTCATTTTTAAATGAGGTTCATCACGTTATATGAAAAACAACAATTATAGTTTTTCCATATTGTAAATTGCCTTCGTTTAACACGAGTTAGGGTTCTTTTCATCATTGTCTCAGATAAGTCTGAGTTACAAAGCTGAGTTACAGAGTTGCGCCGTGTGTCTGTTTGTGTAAAAATAGATGGTAACGTATGGGCTTTGAGAAAAGATTGGGCTAATTGATTTTCACTTTATTGGGCTTAGTATCTGGTCCAGTCTGTTAATACAGACATATAGGAAGATTAGGTTAATTGACATCTTCACCATCTCCATCGTCGCTTGCGATTCCCCTTCCGACATTTTAATATATTTTTTTCCTGCTCATCAGCCTCTTCTTTCTCTACCTCTCCTCAATCCAATCGACGCTTCAGTGTATCCCTTATTTTATATTAAAGGAAGCCTATCATATACCGTTACATCTAGCAACAACTTCTGAGATTCTAATATCTACCGTGACTGAATCATTTGTCAAATCATGTGACCAATTAAAACCCGATACAATATTTTAGGCAATCGATCTCGATTCTTCTCGATGTAGTTTCAATGGTGGTCTACCCGGTACAAACGATATTTCTCTCTATTGTCGGATGTAAACTTTTGCAGCTGATGAGAAAGGGGTTCACGTGGAAATTGGATCAGTCAATGAGAATTAGAATTCAAGTGTTGCTATTGAAGCCAAGCTCTCTTCTGATGATACTACGGTTCGTGGTTTAG
>NC_027749.1:16481275-16483429 GCF_000695525.1 Brassica oleracea var. oleracea | reverse complement strand
TGTCACTGTCAGGTGAGAGTGTATATCAAGCCAAGTAGCCAACGAGGCGGTCGGGAGCATAAGAACGCTTGCTTTATTCTGCGCAGAGGTGAAAGTGATGAAAGTAAATAAGAATAAATCTGATGGAAAAATGAATCGTTAGGGGTATCGCGGTATCGCTTTCTTAGATTCTTTCTTCATCCTCTTCGCTTCTTACACCGACAGTTTATATGCAGGTGCTAGGATTATGGAAAAGCAACACTCGATTATGATTTTCAAGGTAACACACCAAAACAAATTTCAGAAAATTTAAATGGTTCTTGTCTTAACCCTTTTAAAGGATAATCTGTTTTGTTTGTTTTTTTTAAAGGTTTTTTTGCCTTTACCATAGCAGCTGCAGCTATTTCTCATTCAATTTTATTGTCTCCTGATTCCAGCAAAGCTACTAATGCAGCTGCATCATGTGCGCAAGACCACTAGCATTCACACATTCGTCTTCATGGTTATAGACAGAGAATCAAAGATTGATCCAAGTGATGCATCTGGGAGAATGCTTGATAATGTTAAAGGAGATATTGAACACTGTCATACCTTGATCGTAAACACGTTTTCAAATTGTTTGAGGAAAACCAAATACTTCGGTAAGATACATTCATATTAGTTCAGATCAATTGTGTTTCAATATAAAAACATTACTGACAAATAAAGATAGAGAGTTCAAAGAAAATCGTTGATGCACATCGTTGAGTTTATTGCCACCATTACTTTCTTCCTTCTTTTGTTAGTGTATTTTAGTTTAGCTTCTCATATCCAAACTCCTAGATTTTTTTAGTTATCTCTGGATCACACTCACCGACTCATATTTTAAAGCCAGTAATCTAATTTTAAGATTTTTGTTTACTCAATTGTATATTTGTATAGCTCGGGAAAATTTTCAGCAAAGATAGCAAGTGAGGAGGAACGCAAGATGTGGATCAATGGTGATCATAATCTATTGTTCTTAACAGGTTGTTACTTTTGATAACAGCATGAACTCTTTACTCGAGTCATATCCATCACCAAGCAAATATAAAAGTACAATATTTTTACATGTTACTTCTTTCAATTATTCAACATAGTAACTGAATCATGTGCTATATGTTGGATTTGCAAATAAGTTTTTTTGTTTAGGAAGTTCGGATTGAACCTTCTCGCATTATTATTGGCCAGAGCTGGTTCCATAAAATGTGAGTATGAAAGGCATATTTATTTTTCGTGATATTTGAGACCATGTATGAGTTAAGATCAAACAACTGACGAAATATGCTAGAAAACACAAGCATAGTGACAGGTAGGATAGACTACTAATCAATTGGTATTAAACTATCTTGATAATGTTTTTCTAGCTGTCACTTAACCCACTGAATCACAAATACTGGAAAACATACAAAATACAAGTTTAATACGTGTATATAATGTGGTCTTCCTGCACGTAAAGTCACAATAGAACGGAGGCGAAAGCGTAAATAACAAACATGAAGATGGCATTCAACAACAAGAGCAATAGAAACCACCTACACGTTGAAGACAATTGATAGTTGTAATCAAGTGATTGATTACAAATGTACAATTAACAATGACAACAGTCAACACCTTTCATTATTTGAGAAGGGCGTCAATTATGAAAATCCATGATATCAGATAAGAAAAGAGAAAATCAACAAAATTAACGAAAATAAAAAATAAATAGTTATAATTTTACAAATAAAATTGACAGTTAATGGAGGTAATCTTAATACGAGACTAAATAGACAAACAAAATAGACAAAGTGATACTAAAACAATAACATCCAAAAGATCGCACTCACAATTATTGATGATAAAGAACACACTAACCCCCGCGCTTGTGTGGGGTGTAGCCACCTAGTTGTTTTTAGTTACAAAGAATACTCTTGTTGCCCTGAGATCCAGAGGACTCGGACAATGCATCAATGAGTACAATGATATCATTGACAGTGAAAGGCATAGAGCTATAACGATTATTCGTTATCATCTCACTGAGGAACTAAGAGACCTGTATATCCATGTTGAGGATCCTTGTGACCTTTGGTTACAGTTAAGGAAAATGTTCAAACTGGTATCGTGGCAAAAGGCCAACCATGAATGGGAGATCCTCAGATTCCAGGATTTTGAATC
>NC_027749.1:16469060-16480781 GCF_000695525.1 Brassica oleracea var. oleracea | reverse complement strand
AAGAAAAAAAAATGGTTTCCAACAATGGACAAAAGGGAATAAGAGTACCTAAATTAAAATCGCCTAAGTGGTCGAGACTACATTCTCTATTGATCTAGTGATCAATATGATATTAGGCAAATATCCAGGGCAATCATGTTTGATTAACCCATGAAATTTATCACTTAGATGGCATTACCATGCTTAGCCATTCGGATTATGATGCAAATATTTAAAAGGGCACAAATGTTATCCCATAAGATCTCACGTGTGTGCAATATATCTATGCACAAGGGAATTTATTGTCCCAAGCACCACGAATTTGAGTATGTTCATGAGGGGGAGTGAGGACAAATCCCATGATACATGACCATACTAAAATTCGTGAAACATGGTCCACAACCATATTACATATTGGTTGAATTTGATATAAAGACTATTACCTATAAGGTTCAAATTCTAAAAGTCCATATGCTTGGGGACACCATGAGTTATAAAAGAATGAACCTGCATCAGGCCATAGTAATTAGATCAGGCCATATAAGTGATCATAGATATTCCCACCTGAGACTGATACGAGTCATGAGTCCAGACATATATCATCTTAAGATATTATGAAAGAATCCACCACAAATATATGTGCCATCTAAGATCATGTGATCTTAGAATCTCATAAAAAGGATTAGGAATATATGTTGGATATATATTATGAATATACTTTCTCCATAAGTTTAAAAGAAACCTTGAGCCAAAATGGGTGATCTAATTATAGGCCAAGGAACAAAGATTACATAAGGTTTATGAATCCGAATATCCAACAATGAAAGGAGAAAATTAATAAGCTGGTATAAAGAATGATAAAGAATGGTATCAACCATCAATGTTTTGGCAAAGATCCTCGGACTAGAAAATAATTTATAGACGTCCATATGCTACAATGATAGCAAAATAAAATGCCAGACACATTGACCCGAGAGAAAGAATGACTATGTCATCCCAGCTTAGCACCACACGGTTTTGATGTCTTAAAGACACAACCAAGTTGCTTCAAAGTCTATATAAGATAGACCAAATAAATGTTCCAAATAAAGTTCCATAAATTCTAAGGAACCTCGGAAAGAAAGAAAGGTGCATGAGATAAAATCTGAGTTTTATTAAAGGAAACCATTCCAGACATTGAGATATAAGGCTGGCCAGCTGAACAACTAGGTACCATACCATATAGCTTGGGACGCCCAGTTATAAGGATATTACGGTCCTAGATAATGAAATCTCAAATTGATTTATACCATGCCTGGAACTAAAATGAACTATATATAAGTGTGTCGACACATACATTCATAGAAAATGCACAAGTATGTAGCACATGAATACAAAGATATGTATCGAGGATCATAAACCCACACAAGAGTACTCATAATGAATAATGAAAGAAACGTGGGGTTTAAAGTGATATATTAAAGGCGTATTGTATTGGCCATAAATATGTAGACGTCATATGATGCCCAATGAATATATAAATCCTGAAAGAAGGATAAATCGTGAGACAGACAGGAAAATGTCTATATAATCCAATGTGGTGGATACTACTACATATTTCACTACATATGATGTCTGGAAGAAATTCAAAAGATGTAGTATGCTATATATGACTCACTGGATGATGATGATAATATTATTGGTACCAAAAGGTTTACCAAACGGTATTGAGCTCAGAATCAAAAGATGAGAAAAGAAGTTCTCTTGAACAGCATTTTCCTAAAGTTGTTCATGCACTGAATTAAATTACTACCTGTAAGCAAGTGAAGAGTTCTATAAGAACAATTCAAATCAGTCCATAGAGGAATTTTAAATTCCTTGTGTTTTATACTAACCAGCCTAAGATAGGTTAAATGGTTATTCATTAAACCTTAGAAAAAGTTATAGACCATCAAAACAAATTAGCCAAATTTCGGTAATACTTATGGTTGGTCGAATTCTCAGCATGAACCAACCAAGCCGTGGTATGAATGAATAAGCTATCATAAAGATAAGCTATAACATCGAAGTTCATCTTTGAACAAAAGGTATAGGACCACATTATGCGTCCATATGCGACCCAACGGGTCCGACCATCATATATGAAGATAATGCAGCTTGCATTGCTCAACTCAAAGACGGGTATATCAAAGGTGACCGAACCAAACATATTCTACCCAAGTTCTTTTTTACCCATGAGTTACAGAAAGCTGGAGAGGTCAACGTCCTTCAAATCCGATCTAGTGAAAACTCAGCCGACCTCTTCACCAAATCATTGCCTTCTTGCACATTCAGGAAGTTCACGCAACAAGATTGGCACGCGTAGACTCAAGGACCTTCAGTGATGTCCAAATCAGGGGGAGTAATGTGTATTGTACTCTTTTTCTTTTCTCCGGTTTCCCTTTTTACCACATTGGGTTTTTGGTTTTCCGGGAGAAGTTTTAATGAGGCAACATTAGCGTGTTACAAAACCTATATGGTTATGGCATCCAAGGGGGAGTGTTATGAATCATGAAGTGGATGGTCCATATCCTAGACCATACAAGTTCAAGACTAGAGTCCATTGGGAGTTTACATCCAGCCACATGGAAAACCCATTCAACCTTAGTCTTTATGAGTTTGACCATGTCATTATGTAGAGTATTTTGTAATCAATTCTCCCTTTGACTCCACCTTGTATGAACCACTATATATAATGGTGTAAACAATAAAAAATATACGACACATTCTCACAAATCTTCTCTGAAATCTTAAGTTTTGGGGTATTTCAGTTTACCAGAGTTTTCGAGACGATTCGCAGGAAATTCTGGTGGGCATGTATTATGAGGAAAGAGTAGGCAACCACTGATTCGTGAACAAAAAGTCAGCGGGACACTTGGACCATAGCATGAATCAAATATACGTCGAGCTGTGGTGGTAGGGCAACAGGTCTTCGCTTCTACTTGAATTTGCGCCATGACAAGACTACTTATGAGTACACTTAATTAAAATCACAGTTTTGACTTCCATATTTTTATTGATATTAAAATCACAGTTTTGACTTCCATATTTTTATTGATATTACTTGTTTGATCACAAAATGTAGAGAAAACTCTGAGCTTGTATTGATGAAATGGTGATGAAACCAGATTCGTTTAAATATTAGGTGTACAACAATTTGCCACCACAAACTTCATTTATTTAATCCTCACGTCGTATTTATTTAATGCCCTGAGTCAGTCTCAGCAATTTGTCTCAAATAGATGGCGTTTGTCTAGAGTTGACACTTATTTCATATCAATGGCGTCCAGAGATTCATTTATTTTATATTCCCGATATTTTTCTAAACTGTTCACTTCAGTGCTAACTAAAAAATTTGTTGAATTTTGATACTTCATATATTTTCTTAGCAATTAGTTATACAATCTGCCACCACAAACTTCAATTAGTTATTGCACCGACTGCTGCCTAGTACCGACCCAGCAATCTTTCAAATTAATATAGACTTGAAAACCTAAAGAAAATTTTGGATATTTAGATATTTTACTGAGAAATTGGTGTGGATACACCCAAAGATTCACATAACTTGTCATATATCCTTATTTTTTTAAAATATTTTTCATGACCATAATACCCTTGTATCTCTAGATTTTTCTCTTCTCTCTTCTCTCTTCTTTATATCTCGTACATCTCCTCTTTATGCAAGCTTAAATTAAATCACAAATTTATATTTTTTTACTCTGATTCCATTGACACCCATAATGCTAATCTTATTATCTCACCACTAATTCCACCGTTTCCAATTTCGAATTACAATCAACTTTTATAAGTTTCCAATCCCAATAATAATTCTGTGTCGTGGCATTTTCCTGAGGTAGTTGAGTGACTTGCTGACCTTGACGAGTTCGTCATCTCATCGAAGAATATGTTATTTCTGTTGTGGATTTATGGAGAAAAGGATCGGAAGATCTCGGGAAGAAGAAAGCTTGAAATCTACATTCTTTTCTTTAGATAACATATATGTTAGTAGGTATTTCATTACTTACCTTCTCTTATTTATATTTTAATGGATTCTTAACCGATATATGGAGTGTTAGTTGTTTGGGGCTATTTGATAGATAACTGATTAGCTGTTAATAGTTTCATTAACCGATATATGATTTGTTAGTCGATACATTTTGTTTGATACATAGATTGTTAGATGATACGGGAATTATTAGCTGATATGTTAGTTGGTATGTAGATTGTTACCTGATATGTAAATATTTAGCTGATACATTATTTGATATCAAATAATAAATATTCATTATTAAGTAATTGATTCTTTTAATATTGATAAAAATTTTCTTAGTGGTCACTGGTCGTCTAATTGTTATATATTTCTTAAAGAATCGATAATTTATCCAACTGATATGATCTTTAACAGATAACAATTAAGTAATTTATTTATTATATTAACAAACCGATAAATGTGATATTAAGAACTGAGAAGAATTCGTCGGAGGATTAGATGAAAAAATAGAATTGGTGGTGATTGAGAAATTCAGAGATTGTGTGAAAAATTGATAAATATCTCTTAGTGTTCAGTTAACATAATGTGTACCCGCTTAATCTAGAGTTACACGTTTTTGATAAAGCAAGAGGGCATTTTCGTCTGCGCAGTGTCAAAAGGTTACTCCTTTTTGGATTATCGATAGCCATGGGTATTCTGTCAATTTGGATTTTCGCCGGGTATATTATACCAATTGACCCTATTTTATTTGTAAACATAAAAAAAGTTTTATGACGAAATGGAGTATTTCTAGTATGAGAACGAAATTCAACAAATGGATCTGGAGTAAATTAAGCGTTTTCAATTAATATAAGGAAATGGGGTATTAGGCTAAAGAGTTTGGATGATTTATCTATTGTGATGGTGAAAACAAAGAAACTAACATTTTCTCAAATTTCAGAGGAGCAGACTGATGATCAGCTTACGGAAAGAGAGGCAGGTAACATGCTTGAGGCGATGGACGTGGTTACTTATGTACTATACGAGAATGTCTCAGGATGAAGGATTGGTTTAAGGGGAAGGGCAGGATTTGTTGGTTCCTAATTTTACTCATGAGGAGGGTGTTGGTTCCTGAAATTGTAGCCACCATTGTGGCCCTCAAAATGCGTGATGGGGACAATGATGGTGCTGCTGCTGTTCTTGACTCAGCAATTAAGGGGTTGTCAAATTCGATGACTGGAACAATAAGCTTAGCATATTGATGCCGGAGGCTGCTTCCTTCAAGCTCAGGCGTGGTCAAGAAGAGTGGGATTCAAGGCTCTACGAGGAGATTGTGAAAAGCCTTAAAAGCACAGATGCTCTGGTTGGTCTTGTGAATACACTTGCTCGTATCAATGTTGAGAAAGCAGAAACTTCCGAGAAACAGCAAAATCCATGGAATGAGCTATTTTTAGTGGCTATATAAATATATTATTAATCTCAAATGAGTATTTTTTTTTTGTTAACCGAGGGTCCCAGGCCGGGGCCCAGACATCCCTCGAGGCCCGCAGCAACCACGTCATTTCCACCCCAGAAGTAGCAGGGTGGGCCCGGGTGGCCACCTAGTGATTTAACCGTAGTGGGGTGCCTTCGAACCCATGTCGCTTAGCTCACTGGTGTCCGCCTACCACTAGGCCACCAAGAGGTGGTTAATGAGTACAAGTTACAACAAAACATTTTTAAGAACATGAAACTAGATATAAGTAAATAATAAGATGTTTCCTAACTCATCCATAGAAAAGAGTGATTTGTTAAATTCTTCTAGTTTTTTTTTATATGACCTAGATCTTGGTTCTCATCTATTATTGGATACAATCCCTTTAGTACAACACTTTCGGACTAAGAGATAACATGTTTTTCTTACATCTGTTTTATTTCTAAAACAACAAATGGTCTAAAAATCTATACTGGAATATACAATCAACAAAACATAAATCTATAAGAGAAGCATGTACAATCTTGACTAATGAGCTGGTTGTCCGGTTTAAAGTTCGTGGAGATAGGAAAGTTTGAATCGTGAAATGTTTTTTTTTAGAGAAATAACTCTTTCAGTTCTGTCGGAAAGTTAGGTCGTGCTGTCAGTTAACTATCAAAAATAGATCCGTACAGCCCGTCCCAAAAAGTTGACATGTCAAGTGTTGAATATACTTTTCAGCTTTCATAATCCAAATAAGTGTATGTGCAAAGATAACAAGCGCTTCCTTCGATTCCTTAAGTTTAAAGTTATTCCTTTCCTAATTCCTCTCTGTAATCCATCCTTATCCTTTGTACTAGAACGATAAGTCCATTAATATTTGTTGTACTGGGAGATAACATGTTTTATTGTTAGACATCATCCATATCTTGAATAACATTCATCTATGAAACCAAGAACGACATAACTATAATGATATCTTTTTTATTAACTTTTCCACTTACAAAAAAAGATAATTAAATGGAAACAATATATATCACGTAATGTCAAGTATTTTATCATTATTGTCTATATTATTTTTTCACCGATTTAA
Organism: Brassica oleracea var. oleracea; assembly: GCF_000695525.1. NCBI lineage: Eukaryota > Viridiplantae > Streptophyta > Magnoliopsida > Brassicales > Brassicaceae > Brassica > Brassica oleracea. The sequence goes on along the minus strand of NC_027749.1, from coordinate 16,474,268 downwards.
TTATTAAATCTCTTTTTCTTATTTGTTGTAGAAAAGTTTAAACACTCGATAAATCTGCTTAGTGATTATCCATTTATTAATAATAATAATAATCATAAACCTTCTCCACTGATATAATCTTTGCTTTTGCTAAACGTATTTAATTATCAGTTTGGATTTCAAATAATTTTCTGTATTTTCTCAACTTACAAGCTAGAGCAACACGAAAGGGCTTTGGACCATGCCATCTCATGCAATCGAAGATCTCTTCACTTCTCTCAGTATTCATATCAAACGATCTGAATATGAACAAGCCGTCAAGGTCGCTGATCAAGGTATTCTACATCGATCCTTCCTCCTATAATTCTTGATCTTATAGTGGTGAAACTGAGATTGTGATATTGTTTTCAGTCTTGGCGATTGCACCTGCCGATGAGGACGCAATCCGATGCAAAGTTGTGGCTCTTGTGAAAGACGATAAGATCGATGATGCTCTCTCTGTCATTCACTCCTTCCATAAGCTTCCCATCGATCTAGGGTTTCATAAGGTCAGTCTAATCGAACTACATTTCATCTCAACAGTTACTGAAAAGCTCTAATGGCTTCTCTATTGCTTTGAATTGTTGTTCTCTTAAATAGGCAGAGGTCAATTTCGTGGCGGGTTTGGTTTCGACTGGTAAATCTTCTCAAGTGCAAGGAGCATTGGAGTCTAGGAGGATAAAGCCAACTAGTAGCTTTGAGTTGGCTTTTAACACTGCTTGCTCTTTCATTGAAAACTGTAACTATGCTGATGCAGAACAACTTTTGCTCGCTGCTAAGGGGTACTTAACTCTATATAATCTTCTCTAACGTACTATATATAGGATAAGAGTAATTAATTTTGTTAATCAGTTGTTAATACTGAACATCATGCTTTTGATCAATCACATCATTCTAGTACGTAGGGATGTATACACTATTTTCTTTCTATGTTATCAACAATTTAAGTACATTATTCATTTGACTACTGATTTTGCAAGTTTTTTTTTTACAATGTACATCAGTTCCTGATTTACAATATTGCTGGTTTGAGGCAGAATTGGTCATGAAACCCTCAGGGATGAAGGTTTTGTTGATGAGGATATTGAGACAGAGCTTGCCCCAATTGCTGTACAATTAGCATATATGTCCAACAGGTATTTTTTTACCCTTAACCTTTTGTCAGGATATCTTCCTGTCTTTAGTAACGTAGTTTTTTTTTCATCAGGTAATTGGACAAACTCAAGAATCCACCAGGTCTTATGTAGACATCATTAAAAGAAACCTGGCCGATGAACCGTCACTTGCTGTTGCTGTGAACAACCTTATCGCCTTGAAAGGTTACAAAGATATTTCTGATAGCTTGGGGAAGCTTGATCAACTCAAAGAAAAAGACTCACAAACCTTTCAGCTTTCTCAAACACTTGACGCAAAACTTTCACAGAAACATAAGGAAGCTATATATGCTAATAGCGTCCTTCTGCTCCTCCATACAAATAAAATTGATCAGGTACTTTCAGCGAATTTGGGGGGTTAAAAATATTTTTTAAGAACTTTTGTAATATTTTTTTTTCCCATAATTTGGAGGCCTAAACTCATGTAAATAGCGTCAAAAACATTTTGAGTGCCAAAACCATTTTTAACTTAGAATATATATTCTGTACTTATTTTTTCCTTCTTTGCTTAACCAGTTAGAGAATCTTTAACACAGGCACGACAACTTTGTACTACACTGCCGAGCCTGCTTCCTGAGAGTGTTGTTCCTACATTGCTTCAAGCTGTTGTTTTGGTGAGAGAGAATAAGGCTGCCAAAGCCGAAGAACTTCTTGGACAGTGTGCTGAAAAGTTTCCGGAAAATTCTAAGTTGGTTCTCTTGGTCAGGGCGCAAATTGCTGCTTCTGCCAACCATCCTCATGTAGCAGCAGAGTCCCTGTCCAGAATAACTGATATTCAGCATTTTCCAGCAACTGTTGCCACCATCGTCGCCCTCAAAGAGCGAGCTGGGGACAATGATGGTGCTGCTGCCGTTCTTGACTCAGCTATTAAGTGGTGGTCAAATTTAAAGACTGAGAACAACAGTAAGCAGCTTAGCATATTGATGCCGGAGGCTGCTTCCTTCAAGCTAAGACATGGTCAAGAAGAGGATGCTTCACGGCTGTACGAGGAGATTGTGAAAAAACATAAAAGCATAGACGCTCTGGTTGGTCTTGTGACTACACTTGCTCGTGTCGATGTTGAGAAAGCAGAAAGTTACGAGAAACAGTTAAAGCCGTTACCAGGGTTGAAGGCTGTTGATGTGGATAACCTAGAGAAGACCTCTGGTGCAAAACCCATGGAAGGCAAAACCCATGGAAGGCACTGCGGCTATGCAGGAAGAATTGAAGAGAAAAGACAAGGCAAAGAGGACAAGGAAGAGGAAACCAAGGTATCCCAAAGAATTTGATTCGGCAAACCCGGGTCCACGTCCGGACCCTGAAAGGTGGCTTCCGAGGAGGGAGAGGTCAAGTTATAGGCCCAAGAGAAAGGACAAGCGAGCAGCTCAAATCCTTGGCTCGCAAGGTGCAGTGACCAAGCAAGATAAGCAAGAAGCAGCTCCTGCAACTTCAAAGTCAAACCAATCGGCCATTAAGAGTGCAGCCGCCAAAAGGAAGTCTAGGAAATGAACGAAACAACTTGACGCAAGATTTTTTTTAATTTATTTATAAAGTTTTGGTTTTCTTCGACCTATTTAAGACGAATTGTGTTACATGATTTTAACTAGTTTCATAACTACACAACGTGAAGCTGACAAGATGAATCATCATCTATTTGTCAAATGATAATACAAGATTTCTAAAACTCATCTAAAAGAACTATCTATCTATACTATTACCGAGAAGTGAATTTGCTTATTTGTCATGTTCTCCATGATTTTAGGCTTAGTCATTAAACAATTTTAATTTGACTAATTAAAGTTTTAATATCTAATAAATAAATTATATAATTCATTACTTAACTGATTACAAAATAATATTATAAAAATATCTCAAAAATAAATGGAAAACATTTTTGAAAAAAGAAGAAGATAATTCCATGTATTTATTTTGTGTTTATCTACATCTTTATTTCTTATTTATTTATTTTTATAATTAGTATTATATATACACATATCATAATTAGATTTATCATTATACTAAAATACTATAAATAGTTTTATACAAAATAATAAAAATTGATTCATATTTGTTTGTAAACATAATATGTCATGGCATATTTTTAAAAATTATTAAATTTATTTTAGTATTAAAATACTAAAAAGAAGTAGATAAACAATAAAAATAAATTTGATTTATATTTGTTTGTTAACGTGATTTTTATGATATTTTCATTTTCATTCTTATCATTCAGTTGCAAGAATAAATTGTATTTGTTATTTAAGTTGAAAATTTAATATTTCTTTGTTTTTATTTTTATTAAATATTATAGTTATCATCCAGTTGTAATTAAGAATAACTTTCAAAAAGAAATATTTTCAAAATATTTTTTTACAACAAGTTCCTTATATTTATGAAAATTTAAAATTTACTTTATTTACTTTTAATTTTTCAAGAGTTTTAAAGACTTATAACTTTGTTTAAATTAAAATTTCCTCAAATATACATTACATATTAATGTTTTATTTGTCAACATAGTTGTTTTGCTTGAGTGTTTATTCATTTATTATAAAAAGTATTTCACAAAATAATTATACATATATCAATATTCTTATTTACTTTGACTAATATAATATGTAAAGCTGAGTTTGGTTTAACATTCTTGTGCTTTTGATTTATTTTGAGATTTTGTAGGTTACGCTAATTCCTAGAATTTGGTTTAATAACATCAATTTATATTAACAATTATATATTTGTTTATTTAATTATATCATTGTTTATAAATTAATATAATAAAAATTTATTCAAGATAAAAACATATTTACAAGATATTAGTGTTGTTATCCAAAATAATGTTTTTAAAACAATAAAAATTAAGAAATTGAAAGATTCATGAAATAATATAAATTTAATGTTTTATTTAATTTTTTTGATCTTTAAACTAATAATATATTTATTAATAAATATTTATTAAATAACTATGCCCCATGTGCGGGCAAAACTCCTAGTTTTTTTAATTGTAGTTAACAAATACAGTTTTAATCAGATGACGTTTTTTATCAAAAAATAATATTCAATTCGTTTTAATAAAAAAAAATCTAGGGGAAATTATTTTATTAGGCCAAAATAATAATAATTATGTCCTATTAGGCTAATTTCCTTTTTGTACTATATGTTTCTCTAATACCCTTTAGTATTTTTCAAAATAAACCAAATAAATAGTTTTATAAAAAAAAAAAATTCAAAAAAAAAGTAACTTGATGAAATACATATGTCAACTTATTGATATTTTTTTCAGTCTTAAAATATTTAAATCATAATTTTATATTTTGTTTAACAAAAAGTAGAATTGACATTCTACACAGTAGAAAATGTAATCCACTTTTTTCATTAAATCTAATATGTTTAGAATATGTGATCTACATAAATAATACTTCATTCCACGCTTAACCTATCGTTCTAAAATATTTAGAATCTGTATAAATCGGAATCCACACAAATCTGTAGCCTAACAGGATATAGTTATCATTTTTTTTGCCCTAAAAACAATTTCCCCAAAAATATATACACGATACATGTAAACAAAACTATATTTATCCTAAAGAATCCCTTTCTCAAAAAGAAAAAAAAAACTATATTTATCCTAAACAACATGGATATATAAATACTATTAAATTTCATTAATAGTATCGCAATAAAAATATCGTTGATGAAATGCTCTCGAAATAGGTCTTACAAAATGTGGGGTTCTCAGTATGCTGTAAGTTGTTATATATCGTCCTAGATGATTTATTAATTATTTATCTTAAATGTTGTGACTGTTATATCCGTCCTAGATTAGTAATTCAATATAACAGTTGAAACAAAAGAAGTCAGTTATTGACTAAAAAGTACATACCTTATTCATGATATTGGGTTAAGAATAGCAAAACACTCTACATGGCAACCCCTAAATTCATGCATTTTGAAGACGCATTGACTTTAACAAAATCTCCACGCCAAAATATGGGAAAATACAAAGAATCCAAAGTAGTAGGTTCTGTAATTACAGAACGTTCCCATGAAAGGCTCACCCCCC